>NW_017307382.1:474526-475015 GCF_000935625.1 Nanorana parkeri
TCAGGTACACTTTTGGATTTAAATGCGAGGGATCCGTTTTGGTTATTAAAGGTCATATTTAATACCGTCACAGCATTCTTCTGCAAATTTGGCAGTTTGGTCTCTCAGCGGCTGTGTCATTAAATCATTTATTTGCCTCCAGCAAGATCTGGATTGAATTGTCCAGCAGCGAGGGCAATGATGTTACTAAATATAAGTATTATTATTGAAGGATAAGCCTGAATTGGTCACTGGAGACTGAATGAGTCATTTGGCTGCTCTGGTTGCAGTGCTATTATGTGGGCCGTGGTTTTGTTTATTGGAATAAAGAAGTGTGTGTTGGTGGAGAGGGTGACACCTTTGCTTTGCAGCCTGCAGAAAGGAGACGTTTGCCTGCACCAGACTGTACTCGGAGACGTTGTCACATCCTATGTGGGAGGGAGGAGTTTGTCATCACCTGTAAGTAATTAACCCCAATTACATCACTGCACCCCTTGTCATCACTTGTAA
>NW_017307382.1:475042-513931 GCF_000935625.1 Nanorana parkeri
ACTCAACTCTGAATAAAAGCAAACTAATGTGCATGTTCCATTGATCAAAGGCATTTATGACTTTTTATTGTAAACTCGTACATCAATAGTGAGACCCCACACCCATAAGGAGGTAAATGTGATATTATCTGCACATTATCTGGTGAATCATTTGGCACATTTCAGGACCACATGTCACAGAGATTCCCCTTCACAGTCATCGGATCAAGCAACCTTCACCCACATTCATTAACTTACCCCTACTAATTTACAATAGACTATAGAGCAGGGGTGGGCAAACTCCGGCCCTTCAGATGTGGTGAAACTACAAATACCATCATGCAACTGTCTCTGGGAGTCATGCCTGTGAGAATATTGCAATGCCTCATGGGATTTGTAGTTCCACAACAGTTGGAGGGCCGGAGTTTGCCCAACCCTGCTATAGAGCATAGGGAGCCAACCTCGACACTCCAGCTGCGGTGAAACTACAATTCCAATGAGGCATTGCAAGACCCTGACAGTCGCAAGCATGACTCCTAGAGGCATGTTGGGATTGGTAGTTCCACCACAGCTGGAGTGACAAGTTTGCATATCCCTCTATAGCAGCGGTCGCCAACCGGTGGTCCCCAGGCCCCTCTGATGCCATGCAGGCTGGGCTATCATTGAAGCGTCATGGAGGCTCCGGGGCTGCCTCTCACTGACTCAAACAGCGGCTGTCACAGGGAATGCGCGGCTCTCAGTACAGTGCGGGCTCTGCAGGGGGCGGGGCATCTCGTCAGTACCCAGACTGAGCAGGCTGCGGGACATAGAAAAAGTGGGGAGAAGCCAGGTAATAGTGGCTCAGTGTGGGGGAAGGGGGGCACGGGGTGGTTGGGAGCAAGTGTTGAAATTCATTTATGGACCAAAGAGTATTAGATGCATACTGGACTGATTCCTATGTTTAGAAAAAAAGATCCAAGACCATTTCCAAGCACAGAAAATCCGAACCTTCTACATTCTGCGCCATTTTTAAAGACTGATGGAACGTTTACTCAGATTCACTGCAATGTAAATGTGCAGAATGTTGCTGGTGAATGTATGGTGAATCCAGTGCGAGGTTTATAAATATGCCCCTTGTGTGATGTTAGCTCTTATATATATATTATGCAATCATCGGAATAAGCATACTCTGCTACTTAATCTATTCCCCCGCACTGACCTGCCTGGCACATGGAAGCAATCACAAGAGGCCGGCTTCCATTTGAAAGAAAACGCAGTTTTGGTCCATTAATAAAGTGGATGAAACAACACAATGAAGATGTTTCCTGCTTTACCCTTAAAGCAGAATTCTACTCATAATTGATGTTCCTGTTTTAGCAGAATGAGGTAGGGTCCTGGAAGGATGTGGAGACCCTGAGGGATGTCAAATATGTGTATAAAATGAACCTGCAGGCCATTGACCTAAGTAGGAGAGCTTTCAGCCTGTCATGGCCATGCCAGCAGTGAGGGAGATGTCCCCACTGAGTTTCCAGACAGCCCTAGTGACCAAGTATGGGATACAAAAGCAACACACTACAGAAATAGCAGATACATCAGTTCTGATCAGGGTTGCTGATCACTTCTACCATTTCCAACATATTTCCTAATCGGTAGGCTTCAGCCAAACTTGTTCACCCTGTTTAGTGTATTTAATTCTCAAGTACCTCTGCTGATATCTTTACTCAATAAATAGTTCTTAAGTGCTGTAAAACTTCTACTTGGACCGGAAATCCATCATAAATCAGACTTCACTCTTCTGAAGTCAATGGATTCTCATTAAGAGCAAGCAATCAGTGCTATGTGATTTCTCCTAGTTCCTTATGGGTTGCTCTATTTAGAACAGAATGCTTATTGAATTAGGTTGTTCATTCACATTTGGATGACGTCATCCTAAATAGGCAAGACAATGTCATTTCTAACCACTAGAACTGCTAGACCCTCCAAAGGGTCCCACTCGGTGGGGTACAAAATATACTGCTCCTGAATCCCTCCTAGTGAACTGAGCACTCCTTTCCTAATGAAGGGTAGAAAAAGAGTGCAAGTAGCCAACAAGTTAATACAGGCACCAAACCACACTGTAGCCATCTTCATGTTCCATAAAATAGTCAATTTTGCTGAATCCATCTTTCACAACCGCTCAGGTAATCAACAAAGTACAAAGTACAGTGTGCAGAGGGCCCAGGGGAGGCACATCAATCGGACGGCTGGTATAAACTATCCACGGTACCAGACATACTCCTTCATCATTCTTTTACCTTTCTAACATTCAGTGCTAATTGCTACAGAGGAGGTTGAGGGCATATCCCCGTCCCCTCTTCAGTTAATGGACAATTTAGAATAGTCATGTCTTCTCTTTTTTTTTCTTCAAGTGGCATGTTTTGCAGGTACAGGCGGGTGTACAAGATACAGTATGATGTGTGCTCCAGAGAGATCTGTGAAGGAGCTGCCAGAAGTAGACCAAGTGAGTAGAAAGGTCTGATAAGCTTATCACCAGCAGCTACAATTCAGTGCATTTTACTTTATGTGGCTCATAAGCATTTCTTTATGTCCTTGTATATGAGTATTCAATATACATTAAGTGATATTAATATAGGAAAATATGCCGGAAATACATTTTAATGAGGGGCAGTGGTATCACTTAGAATTCTGTCTCACCTGTAAAAATAATACATCTGGAAAACAATGTTATGGTATAAGATGTAATGACTTATTATGATTTATTCTGAAAGTGTGTCATGCAGGAAGGTAAGACACATCTGGATGTAACTACATACAGGAGGCCGCCTCTGAATCTTTTGCACATCTTTGGAATAATAAATCCTCAATTTATAATATAGGAAATTCAAGGTCACAGTCATTTAGGACTAGTATTAAGCTTGTTTCTAGCAGACTTTAGCTTTGTATAGCCATGCAGCACAAATATCAGATGTTACTCCCATTATAATTTGAATTCATAATTTAATTATAACAGTAGATACCAACTCTGACTGATATTTGTATTTCTTCACAGAGACCAAAGTCCCCGGTAAGCCTTGAAGATGAGGAACAGTAAGTAGCTTGGACTTTTAAATGTTTGCATGACATTCATGTTCCAAACACTGAATTATTGTATTGATCCTGGCAAGAACAAACGCTGTTAAAAGCTGGAATCTGATTTGCTTTTATTGCCTTCAGTGTTTACATTTAAAGGAGAACCATGGGGAGTGTAAAATGTACTCATCCCCATATTTAGACACTGCAGCTGTCACACTCCGGCTCTACAGATCGAGAACTGACCGATCACAAACTGCTGATCACTCAGCTCATGGCTTCTCCCTGCATAGAGCGGTGACTCTGTCAATCAGACAGGGGGGGTGGATCCCAACAATATTGTGGGGATCTTTCCTGACTGCAGCGCTGCCAGTAGCCCAATATAGACTGAGTTTTGGGCCACAGGAGGACATTAGTAAACATCATCCTGTGACCCAAAAGAAAACTAAAGCAAAAAAAGGTTTAGCCATAGTTCTATTTTAAAGCACATCTCTGGGCAAGTCTTTATGTTCCATTAAACCACCTCCCACCTTTTAGTGAATCCCCCATTTTGTGTTTGTTATTTAACTTACCTGGGCCTTTGTAGGGAGACGATTTTCTTTAAAAGACAATTGATATCATCACCCACTTTCATGGATATATTCCTCCAGTGGTGACAAAAGAGTTTGTAAGAAGGGCCACAACACATCCTATTGACATTGGCATGCCCTGCAGGACTACAGCTCCAATAAGCCCTCAGTTCACACATCAAGTGTGTAGGTGAAGCACTGGGGGGTGAGTGTGCGGATGGCGAGAAGGAAGCGGGTTTACTTACCTTGTTCTTCCAGTGGATCTGCCACCCATTTCCTTCACACAGTATCTCTGCAGTAGTAGAACAGGATAAGCATGCCACCATTCTTAGGTCTTGTTCCGACCATTTCCACTGAGCTGGACACTAATGCACATGTATGATGTAAACAGTGCAGAGAAGTTTTTTGTGTTCCCCGTTAACACCATACTTGTGTGGTGGTATGTAGATAAAAAAACAGCTCAATGGTTATGGTGTGAATAAGCCCTTAAAGGAGAAGTATTGGGAGAGTAAAATGTACTTTTCCTAATACCTTGAGCCGTCGTGGTACACTGCAGCTGTCACATGCCGGCTCTATAGATCGAGAGCTGAGCGATCACAAACCACTGATAACTTAGCTCACGGTCTTCTCCATGCAGAGAGGGGTGACTGTCAGTCAGACACCGCAGGAATTCCCCCTGCCCCTCTCTGTTCCTCCAGTGCTCATTGGAGCGACAGACAGGGGAGTGGACGGGCACAGCTGGCTCTGGCTTTAGTGTTGGATGGATTCCACCAATATTGTCATGATCTTTCCTGGCTGCAACACGGCTCTGCGCTGTCAGCAAATAGTGGGCAGTAGCCGGCTATATGCTGAGTTTGGGTTAAAGAAATACATCTTCCTTATCTAAATAAATGCTGACCTGTTATAACTCTGCAGACCTTATGAGACGAAGTAGGAGAGACGCAGTAGGAGTGGTGCTTGTTATGAGGAGTAAAAGTTGTCACCATGCAGCCTACATATCCTTTGGTGCTGATTTTATATCTTCTTACAGATGTTACAGTTCTTTATAATGTCCAGCTGCAGGAGAACAGCAGGGGGGGGGGTTGTAATATGATGTGACTGAACAGTAATGGGATTTGCTTCCTACATGCCCCAATAATGTTGGGTCTGATTAGTAATTCTAAGAAACACAGTATGAGGAGAAGACAGGACAACAAAGAGCGTTTGATCACAAGTAGCTTCATAACCAACTAGAATGTCTGAGGAGCTGGGCCCCCTCTATAGTGTGATTACAGGCACCAGCAGATGTGGGCCCCGGTAGTGCATGGGACAGTACCTCACACAAAATAGAGGAGACAGGCTGGCTGATGCCCCTGTGTGCAGTACATGGTTTGTAAAAATGATCTAATTATTTCCATGCTACAAACTGTCATTTGAAATAATAGAAGAGGAGAAGGTTAGTTTAGTTTTAGAAATGCTCCAGCTTCATTTTACTTTTACATGAACTAGAATTCTATACACAGACATGTTTCATTTTAATCTAGTTTTAGCACTTTGAGCATTCAGTCTTACTAACACAATGATCACATGACTTGGAACAAATGGCAGAACCTGGAACCACAAATGTTCACTGATAATAAGCCCCCTGGATGACAGCTATGTAGGTTTACTAAACAGGAAGTCAGATAACACGTGATCGAACACACTCCTGCTACTAAATATATTTGGAAACACTTTTCATTTATTTTTATAAAGTCATTTTTGTTTTGTTTGCTAGTTCTTTATAGCATGTTATAACTCTACAACACTGACTGGTGTGTGCTTTGAACTCCTTCAATAACAAGATTCCATTCCTTTACAGACAAAGAAGCATTTGCTGCCACGTGGGGAAGGATTTAAATGTCACACGTCCCCATGGGAGACACTGCTGAGCTTGTTTCTCCCCCCTACCCAACTTCTGGCAATGTGCAAGGCACAGCTAGCACTGGCCCTGAGACCATGCCCCCAGTGACCTGGAGAGATACCTTTCCATGAGTGGGTGGGAATCCTTTCTCTCTTCAGCCAAAGGTCTGAAAGACCATCATTTCCTTTGGACTACAAGCCTGGAGGCAACTGTTCTGTTTCCTCTGTCAGACAGGCAGAGTACAGGATTGCTGACTCTGCTACCCATCTGGAAGGAATCATTCAGAGCATTCACAGTTCACCATCAGGAGCTCATCACACAATCAGCAGATACCAGAAAATGACTCTCCGGAGATCAGAATAGAGCTGGCACCATGTCTCAGTATGTAGCACAAGGTTCCTTCTAGCCTTGACTATACAGAGACCGGCAATCTGGTGCTGTTTATCTGAACTGGGAAAGTGGCTGAATATGAGACCACAAATTCATATTTCTGCCGCTCTACTTTGTCTTCACATCTCCCCGTAGAGCCTGAAGTAGTGAAACTGCTCATCTGTTTTTGTAGCTTAGGAACGGATAGGAAACATGAAGAAAAGAAAAAAAAAAAATCGACAACACATATCAAGAAATTCATTTTGCAACCTCTGAAACCATTATAGTTTGTATAGAGACTCGAAAGCCCTTTGTGTATGTGGGATTGCGTCATTTGAGTAAGGAAAGCAAGACTCGCCCTCGGCTTCTGAATCCAAGGACAACACCACATTGCACAGAGTCGCAGCACCAAGTGTGGTGCAGACAATGTTATACTTTACAGCAGCCAGTGGGGTGGAACCTCCAGGTGAGGTGATGACAAAATCCCAAGCTGCGCCAAAGATGATTGGGCTGTAACGGCGTGTTAAGTTTCGCCTTCAGGCTAGGCGCTTTGGGTTTTATAATAAAACATTTTATAAAAGACGTTTGTATTTTATTATTTTATAAATGGTCAGTCGATGAGTTTCATGGGGTAAAGATGTACTACATGGCTAGAAAATATAATATTGTATGTCATTTAACCTAATGGCAGCTGTCAAAGTGCACACATGACATATGTCTACTGTGTGTAACTGACAACACTCCTTTGTTCTAATTTGTTAGATTTACTATTGTGTACACTGAGTGGCCAGATTATTATGACCACCTGACGTTTGTAGGCAAATTAGCAATAATTCCGCGCTGAAGTTGCTAGAGGGCCAGACCATTATAAATAGGGAAGCAGGTTGTTTACCACGACAGTAGAAGTGATTTTTTCTGAAGATACGGGTAAACAACGCGATTTAACAGCCTTTGAACGTGGGATGATTGTTAGCGCAATTCATGGAGTATCAGCAAAACAGCAGAATTTGCTAAATGTTCAAGAGGGGCTCATTGTTAAAGTGTTTAAAGACTGGACTGTCAGCCGAAAATCTGGGTCTGAACGTGCGAATTGTGGCCGTCAGCGACTAGTCAATGTTAGGGCAGAACGGAGAGAACAGAAGGGCAACAGTGCAGTGTCAGATTCCTCGCATCACCTTTCAAATCCCCTTTCAACATCTCATGGAGTCAAGAGGCGGCCCAACGAAGTCATCTCGTGGAGTCATCTCGTGGCCCAACGAAGTACTGATGGAGTGGTCATAATAATCTGGCCACTCAGTGTAGATGTCGTTACCACATCCAGAATTGTGCCATTCTTGAAGGCGCTCCCACATACCAGCTTCCCCTAAAGAATACTGGAAAGGGGAGAACACCTTATACCTCCCACCCCAGTTATTTCCCTTCCCACAACAGGTGGGGCATATTAGGACCTCCCCAGGGTGTGTCTGATGTCCCTCACTCCGGTCCACAGGTCCCTCAATATGGTGGTTTCTTATGTCATCATCCCCATGCGTCTGCACACTTCTGCCGGAAATTACACAACTCCAGCTAGAGGGGATGCCGGAGCATCATCATGGCTGAAAATTAGGGATGCACCGATACCGGTATTTTGGTACCGAGTACGAGTACAGATTATTTTTTTTCGGTCCTCGCCGATACCAATTACCGAGTAGCGGAAGTCCCATTCAGGAAGCCAGGTGACGTGTAATGACTCGCCACCTGGCTTCCTGATGACCCGGGAAGCCGGGCAGCATGTAAAGACTCGCCACCCGGCTTCCCAATTACCAAGAAAGTCCCCTCTTACCTTAGTATGTGCAGCCTGTCAACCCCGGGGCCTCTCGAGCGAGAACGCGGCCTTCGTCATCTCTTGACGAGGGAGCATGAAGCCAGCTTCCCGGCCAATCAGAAAGCAGGGCGTCGCGTCTTTACACAGCGCCCGGCTTCCTGATTGGCCGGCCACACAGCTCCGGCTGGGTACCGGAAGTAGGCAAATTAGCAATAATTTCGCGCTGAAGTTGCTAGAGGGCCAGACCATTATAAATAGGGAAGCAGGTTGTTTACCACGACAGTAGAAGTGATTTTTTCTGAAGATACGGGTAAACAACGCGATTTAACAGCCTTTGAACGTGGGATGATTGTTAGCGCAATTCATGGAGTATCAGCAAAACAGCAGAATTTGCTAAATGTTCAAGAGGGGCTCATTGTTAAAGTGTTTAAAGACTGGACTGTCAGCCGAAAATCTGGGTCTGAACGTGCGAATTGTGGCCGTCAGCGACTAGTCAATGTTAGGGCAGAACGTAGACAACAGAAGGGCAACAGTGCAGTGTCAGATTCCTCGCATCACCTTTCAGCATCTCGTGGAGTCATGAGGCGGCCCAATGAAGTCATCTCGTGGCCCAACGAAGTACTGATGGGGTGGTCATAATAATCTGCCACTCAGTGTATGACGGCGCAGCATTCAGCTCTACTACAGAAGGCTCGCTCTGACACAAAGTGACGTGTCACAGAACCCTTCATTGGTCTCTACCTGTATACAGCCCATTCTGGTGACCAAGACACTGCGGGCATTGTACTATGGCATTCCTCATGCTTTGTGAGACGGCGCAGCATTCAGCTCTACTACAGAAGGCTCGCTCTGACACAAAGTGACGTGTCACAGAACCCTTCATTGGTCTCTACCTGTATACAGCCCATTCTGGTGACCAAGACACTGCGGGCATTGTACTATGGCATTCCTCATGCTTTGTGGTAGCTAATAGTAAACTCAAAAGTCCTTTCAGCATCTATGTATTTCAGTGTAACAGGACCAGTGAAAACATTAGCACACAATTATTATTTAAAAGACAACTATGGCTAAACCTTTTGGGTCACAGGAGGACATTTACTAATCTCCTCAGGTGACCCCAAACGCAGCAAATAGTGGGCTATTGTCTGCTATATGCTGACAGTGAACATCTGCACTGCAGCTGGGTGAGATCCCCACAATATTGTTGGGATCCACCCCACTACCTGATTGACAGCTGGGTCTACCTCTCTAGAGCCAGAGGCAGCTGGGCCCACCCCTTTCCCTGTCTATCCCTCCAATGAGCGCTGAAGGAACAGAGAGGGGGAATCCCTGGAGGGAGAGATAACTGTCTGCAGGGAGAAAATCATGAACTGATTGCTCACCAGGATGTGATCGCTCAGTTCTCCATTTATAGAGCCGGCATGTGACAGCTGCAGTGTCACCCCTTTGGCTCTAACTATGGGGATGAGTGTATTTCACTCCCCAGAATTCTCCTTTAAGTAAATGGTACTCAAGTGGCAGCCCTGCATTCACTCTTGACAACTAAAATAACCATTTATAATGTCACCTCACACAAAGATTTGGGAGGTTGAAATGACAACAAGGCCCAGTGCACACAGTACTGGCATTTCCATGGAAGAACGTAGAGTATTATGAAATACGAAGCCCTTTCCATTAAACTCACTTTCCGGGCTGCAGAAAGTTTGACGTAGACAAGCATGTATCTGGAATGATCCAGAAAAAATAAATAGTACATGACCAGAATATGACAGAAGAATAATATGTAAAGCAAGGGTAGCCAAACTTCGGCCTGCCAGCTGTTGAGGAACTGCCTTTCCCATAACACATTGCAAGACTCTGACGGACACGACTCCCAGATGGGATTTGTAGTTCCACTACAGCTGGAGGGCTGACATCTGCTTAGAGGTGTACGTGGTGTAAAGTAAAGGAGGTTGAATTAGTAAAATATGGTAATATATGAATTTTTACTTTAAAGTACACCTGTGATGTGATACATACGGGGCTGTCTTTGTTGGCCGCCTCCGAAAAACACTACTTATCTGGCTTCGTCTAACATTAGCATTTCTGGAACAAGTTTGGTACGAATAAGAGTCAGGCTTCCTCATCTCTATACATGCTCTGGGCCAGTGCGCTCATGACAGGTTCTCTTTAAATTGTCATTGGTCCTAATAAGGAAGCCCCACAGCACGAGAATGAAAAGTGATTGCCATAAAAAAAAAAATCTATTTATTCTTATATTTTTTGTGCTTTGATTGATGACCCTGAATACTATCTGTATAATTCTCATCATCCGAGTCATCTTCATCTTCTTCATCAGTACTTAGATTATCTTGGTCCTCTTCCATTCCCTCTGCACTTTCCCTTTCCTCACGCTCTAGAATCTTCTGGAAAATGTGGAACTCTTCAGTTGAAGAGCAAGCAACTCGTGCCAAGAAGTCCTCCTCAGATAACAGTACAACCTCCTTTAGTTTTGGGTTGGAGGGAGGACACTGGCCATTTTTGTTAGGCGGTAGGAACCGACCCAGACGCTCCAGAAACTGATGCCGAACTTTAATCTCAAATAGTGATCTTTGGAAAATTCCAGAAGAAGGGATGTCTCCATGTGTTCCACCCATCCGAAAATATGCATACTGCAAAATGAGGGGAGTGACAGTCAAGGATAAGGGCCTATATTATTATTATACAGGAGTTATATATCGCCAACAGTTTGTGCAGCACTTTACAATACAATTCAAGACAAGATGGTAAGGAGGGCTTACAATCTAAAAGCTGGCTTTGTGACAGGGGCACAATCATACTGGAAAAGAAAATGGCCTTCCCCAAACTGTTGCCACTAGGATGGAAGCACACAATTGTCTAAAATGTCTTTGTATGCTGGAACATTAGCCGGTCTCGGGACTGGAAACACCTGAACTCACTCATTTGCAGGGGTATCTGTAAAAAAGAAGACAAGGCAACTGGACTTGCTGTATTTTTTACAGATATACCATGAGAACCTTCAGACATTTGCAGGGGTGTTCACACACTTTTGGCCAAAAAGGTAGGTGTGAGGGTCAGGTGTCCACTGACGTTTTGGCCATGTAGTCTCCAAGGTCACACTCACCTGGAACAGCTCCTCGAGGTGGTTGGGGTCTTTGGTTAGGGCTTCTGGAGTGGTGGTAAGGATTTTCAGGACCTGTTGAGATGAGAACTGACATCGAGTCTTAAGACATTGTGCTGAGGCTACTAGGCGGGAGCGAGGCATGGAGAGTAAAGTGGGGCACATGGACAGCGAGTTCTGAAGAGAACCTGTATATTGAGAGAGGAGGAAGGAAGCTGTTATGTGTACAATAATGGAGAAGACTCGCTCGTCAGGAATCTACACCAGGATATTTAATCTGGAGAGACATTTTCTCATTTCACTGCTATAACATATTCACCTACTAATGCACGCAAAGGGCAATCAGGAATTCTGATATGCAAAGTGGGACAAGGCTTCATTATCACCAGATGTCATTTTTGGGTTCATTTTAAAAACCCAGTTATGTCGGCAGGCCGTTTTCACCAGGGTGTGCTTTAGAAATATACTGCACGTTATACTTTTGGGTCCAGTGGCTTTCAGTGTCCCATTCACATCAGAGCTTCTGGAGCACATCAGAAAATGCACGGCAACATGTGCTAAATCACTTGCTATGCTGAATGCGTTTCTAATTACACTGAGTGTAAACAAGCGCTTATCTGTATCAGCCAATCACAGATCAAAGAATGAGGACCTTTAATTGCTATAGCCGCCAGGAGTCTGTTTACAGGGGCCCGCTGCCAGTGACATTGTTGGCAGCAAAAGGGTTAAAGGACAATGGGGGGCACTTATCAAAACTGGAGCAGATGTCAATGGCAGGAAGAAACTGGACGGACACAGATGTCCCAGCGGTGACATCCAATCCGTACCGCTCATATCAGGAGGGGATCTGTGCACTGTCCCCTCCTGATCAGCCTGATGTGAAAGGGGCCTAAGCCTGAAGTGTGTTACTATCATCACATCAGTATACATCCCTAAAATATCTTACAGACGAACTTCGACCATGCACATGCCTCATAACTAACATATAGGTCACATTACAAGCAGGCCCCGCAACCTTTAGTTGCACGGAGTCCGTATACAGCCTCCAAGGCGGAGCCAAGGATTAACTGAACCAGACAACGGCATACAGAGCAGAGGTCAGCAGTATAGCAATGAAATCTTGATTCAAGAAAAAATAAATATCTTGATATCAAAGAAACAAAATATCTATCAAAAGTGTTAAAACTTTTCTCCAAAGTAAAAAAAGTAAATACAAAATTATTAAAAAATAAATCAAAAATGTTTAAAAAAAATTTAAAAAATTTTTTAAAAACAAAATAAAATTATTTTAAAAATGTGTAAAAAAAAACAAACTAATAAAAAAAAAGCACAACCCCTCCCTCCCCCCACATAACACACACATATTGTGGTGCACACCATGCACATGCGCTGCAGTGCGTTGTTAGAACGCATCGCAGTGCATGATCTTTTTTATTTATTTTTTTTCTTTTAAAAAAAACATTAAATTAACTGTGGCAGCGCATGGCAAAGCTTTGTGACTCATTGCCATGCGTTGTGATACCTTGTGTTGCAATTAAATATACACCTGTATCATTTTATCACAACACAAACACCAAAACAATTTTTTACATAAGTCGATTATTTACAGTTTTGCATACCTTCATTTTTTTACCTTTTCGCAAAAAGGCGCAATTTCAAATTTGCAAATATTTGTTATTTATTAACTCAATACAGTTTTATCTTTTAGATTTAGTCAGAAAATTATTTTTTTTTGTGCGCTGATACTGATTTTAGTGTGTTTTATCAATTGAATTGTGTATTTTTATCGGTTTAATATTAATTTGAGAAACATTTGCGCAATTATCGCACGGCCTACAAATTTAGTATCACCAGCTTTTTATTCTACCGGGCCTGCGCTTTCAGAAAATATATGGTTTGGGGGGGTCTTTTACAAACGCTAGCAACGCAGCAGTGGAAAATCAAATCAATAGGAAAAAATTGCAGAAAATTCAAAAATGGCTTGGCCAGCTGATTTGAAAAATGTTCCGGAGGGCTTGGCAGCGAAAGGGTTAATGAACAAAAAAAAGAAAAAAGAAGAAGAAGAAGAAGAGGTTACCTTCTCCAAGTCCCAGGCTCCTCAGAGTGTCAGCCTTGCCCTTTACTTCCTTGCCTGTGGTCCTCAGAAGCTCTGGCTTCTCTTCCAGAATTCTCAATATGGTTTTGTGGTTCAGTCCTACCACACACAGCTCCTTGATGGTGGAAGTGCTGTGTGCATTGCATTTCATAGACAGAATCCTTTCAGCTTGTGTTTCCGAGAAGCCCAGATCCAAGAGCTCTTGTCTGGCAGCCGGAACTCTGGACATGTGTCTCCAGCATAGACTGGGCCAACTTAAAAAAAGCCGGTTTCTGAGACATAACGACACCTAAAAAAAAAGCACAGCATCAGAGGCCCATCGTACATCACATTTCAAACACAGAAAATCGAAACCAAGAATCCAACACAAGGACTACTCTGTATATATAAAAGCACACAATCCTATTGTAGTATGCCGTGCCACAGACAGGCAGGTTCTTTATCAATTGCAGGGACAGAAATGGCCACCCATGTAGGGGCCGCTCCGATGAAACCTCCACAACTTATTGTTCTCACATTTACCATATGAGGAGAAATGCTCAATAGTCCCGCCATGCTGTCGTAGTCTGACAGCCGCCACCTTCCGCTCTCAGAATACATGATCTGCAGTCACTGATCAGCTGACAACTTTTGGCTCGGCTCCTTCGGATTGAAAACTTGACTTGTGTGGGATGCAGGGGTCCCGTAGGGGCAGCTGGTATTTTAGCTGAGTCAGCAGGACTTGTCCAAATTTTGAGCAGTGAATGGCCAGCTTTACTCCCTGCCTGGAAGTACCAGGTATGAAGGTGCCCATACACTGCTCGATTCTCGTACGAGAATTGCGGGAAATCCTGCGACCGTACGAGAATCGAGCAGTGTGAACGAAGACGTGTGACCGTTTCTACTGTACGGTCGCACGTCTTTTGTCTAAGGAGCACGCTAGAAAACCCGCCGGGAATTGTACGATTTTCGGCTGGTTAGAACGGTGCTCGGAAGACAAATGCCGAACGGGCCGGTGTGCGCACGCGCACACTGCCCGTTCAGCATTGCGGTCATCAGAAGCCCGCCCCTCAGGAGGGCGGGCTTGCGATGATCGAGAGTGCGATCTGCCTGTCCAAGATAGGCAGATCGTACGTTTTTTTAATTACTTTACAACCATCGCAAGACTAAGGTCTTGCGATGTTTGTAAAGTGTATGGCCACCTTTATTCATTTTCTCCCAGCAGCCAAACCGAGCAGCAGGGAAATGGAAGTACAAGGACCGGGTTGGGCTGCGATTCCCCAGTGGACACACATTGGAGCAATAAGTCATCTATACAGATTTCTGCTATCCTTTGTTGTGCAGGACAGCTGACCATTCCCAGCCAATGAGGACCTAATACAGCAGCCTGCATGTAATATGGGGATTTCTGTGTACTTTCAAAGTCAAACCAGGGCCGTCCTGAAATGCAGTTGTGAAAACTTTTAGAAACTATTCAAAGTTTACCTATGAATACCAATAAAGAACAACTCCAGGAACATTACAAACATACCCTTGCAGTGGGGCTACCCCCACACTGCAAAGGTTAAGTGCTGGCTTTGTCTAGGGGAGTAAAATAAAGCCGTTTTGCTCACCTGATCCTCAGTCCCATCCACTCCGGCTTTTAAATGTCCCTCAGTGTCCTAACATCCAATACAAGTCAATGGACCTGCACTAGATGCAATGATGTCAGTGGTCCTTAGACTGTCAAGAGTTCACGGGGGAAGAGGCTGTAGGGACCAGTCTAGAAGCCCAGAAGGACTGAGGATCAGGTGAGTATATCTGCTTTATTTGAACTCCTTAGACAAAATGAACAGTTAACCATTGCAGTGCAGGGGGAGCCCCACGGCAAGGTAGGTTTTTATCATTTCTAGAAATCTTCTTTAAAATATTCAGTGAGGAGGAAGTGGATTCCATCTCCTCCAGGTGGTGAAGCATGGACTCTAGTCCCTCACAGATGTCCATCATGTCCCATTTGTCAGATGCTTCCAGTTGGGCAATAAGTGTCTGATGTCGCCCTGGGTAGATAGAAGGGCAAGAAAGCCATGAAAGGCCGGATCCTCCTCCTCTCTCGATGTGTTAGGTGAGTCTCTATCAGCCAGTGATGCGTCTGAGTTGGCTCGCGCCACTGGTGGTGAGGATGGAGAGGCCTCTGGATCAGCATGCTCGGGTGCCATCTTGGCCACACATAGATCTGCTGAGCGCGAGCATAAAGGAGAACTATGGGGTTAAGGCTTTTCACCCATAGTTCTCCGAAGGGTAACGGGAGGACACAAACTAGCGTCCCCCCGTCACCCTAGGCTCAGTATACCGCGAGCTACCGCTGAAACGGATCCCGACAATTATGTCTGGATCCGCCCAGCTGCGTGAGTGACAGCTGGCTCTGCCTATCTAGAGGCAGAGTCAGCTGTACCCACCCCCTCCCCCGTCCGTTCCGCCAGTCAGTGCTGGAGTATCGTAACCGGCGGGGGGAATCCAGTTCCTGTCACGGCAGAGAGCTGCGACAGGATCGAGAGGTGAGCGAGCGCCGATATGTGTTCGCTCACCTCCCGATCTACTGAGCCGACCTGTGACAGTCTCATTGTCACGGGTCGGCTAGAACTATGAGGTGAGTGAGAAGCACTCACCTCATAGTTCTCCTTTAAATGAGGGAAAAAGTTACCTTATCCCGCGTCCCCCGCCGGTATAGATGGTTGGTTGGGGGTCTGAGCCCCTTTCCTTCCACTTCGGCCCATGTGTGAGTCAGACGGTAGCAGATAATGGATGCCCCTGGTATAATCCTGAGTGCAGCGTCAGAGCTCTCAGAAGATGCGTCCGCTCCTGGCCATTAGCAAGCCACGCCATCAAGTTCATATAATTTTTAAAGTAATTATTAAATCGTTTTAAATATGCAGCTTTTGTTAAAATAATACCCGAGAATCCTGCCATGAAGGTCCTTGTTCAGGCACTTCCTGTTACAGGGTGACAACACTCTATCCCTGTGGTCCTGCAATTGTGCTCCTGAGTTGTCACACTGTCACATGCATTTCCACCGGAGACTATAGGTGGCTGTGCTGACAACTGCACAAGCATGTTCTGCCGTTGTCACCATCAGGAAAGCTGCCCTTAGCAATGATGTGCAGCCACTGAAACACATGCAGACAGAAAGTGGTCACAGGGGATCAACAGCACCAGGATGAAAATAAATAAAATGTGAAAATAAGTATTTTATTAAGAATAACACAGGGCATCTGTTCACTATGCATTGGGGGGAATTTATGAAAGCTGGAGCAGACAGAATCTGCAGCAGCAGTTGCCCATAGCAACCAATCAGCTCCTATTATTCATTTTCAACAAACTGAAGACAGAAACTGGTTACTATAGGCAACTGCTCCAGATTCTGTCTGCTTGATAAATTCCCCCCTATTTTACTTTAGCAAACTAAATGTGACCCATATAAGGTTTACATTCACTTGCAAGAAGAAATGCACAATACTGATCCCCCCCCCTCCTCCATACACAGCAGGCTCAGTAAAGGAAGTCTGGAGTCGCAATGCATTCTGGGACTCGTAGTCCTACAATAAAGCAGAGCTCGTACAGAGGCCGCTCATCTCTCCAATCTGTGTACAGGACAGCGGGGAGCCTCTGATAACGGGCGGTATCCTGTCTGTAAAGTGTACCATAACTCACCATAACTAAACGCCAGTCCGGACCTTTATTCCTTCCCACACAGCGAGTCTAAATGACCTGTGCGCCGACATATACAGCACTTCCGGGAGAAACAACGAATACTCTAAAGAGTTCCTCCTCGCAGGAAACTGCAGAGCGTGTTTAAAAGGACCCGCAGCCTCTTGTGATGCAGAAGTTTAACAAAAACTTCATAAACAGAAAGACTACAAACGTTCTGGGCCAGAGGAACCGTTCAAGGGGGATAAGGGGTTAATTTTCTTCTGTGGAGTATTTTAGTGGTGTGGTTTTTGGCTTCTTTTGAATAGTTTAACCACCTGCTGCCCAGAGCAATTTCTTACATTTGCACACACATGATAAAGTGACCATACACTGATTTTCGTTTGGAAATCGTACACGAACGGTTTTTCGAACGAAAATCAAACCGTTGATGTTACATCACCGATTTTAGTTTTTGACATTGAGATCGAAAATTTTTGACCAGACAGGTTGGAAATTTTTTCTCTGAACAAACAAAAAATTGATGAATTAGTGAGGTTTTCGTTCGTCAAAAATCTCAGCAAGAACACAGCACATGCGCAAGAGGAAATTATTTACGTCGTTCGTCAAAAATTGGTTGGTTAGTATGGCTAACAAACAATTTCCGAAATGGACATGTGACTATGCTTGATGGGGAAGTCTAGGTATAATTGAACGAGGGTTCGTGCCAGAAACGATAAATTTCAAATGTAAATCGTACAATGTATGGCCACCCTTAGGCTGGACAAGCCACACGCTGCACAATCCAGATCTGCAGGGCCACGCTCCACGCTTGTCTGCATCCAAACCTGTCACAATGTGAACAAGGCTACTATAACACACACACACAAAGCGCGCCAGTTTGTCAGCTTCCTGCTTGCACAAAAATTCATTGGACACCGATGACAAATAAATGCGACTTGCTATAAACAAACTCGTGTTCAGTGGTCATATTCAAGACAGAAGAACAGGTTTGTATTAGCATTCATGGCGGTCACTGTTATGGTCACATTTGTGCCATTTCTCCAGGTTAAATGTCACCACATAAATTATATAGGAGTCAAATTGTTGGAAGCAATAGTCTCCCACCTCCTCAATTAAAACAGTGGCAGCCAAATGTCATAGTACACCAGGTATCAAAAGAGGGGCATCCTACTTTCTCAGGCTCAAACACGTTTTGCCTTAACGCGTTTCACTGTTGCAAATGGTTTCCTCAGAAAGGTGTTCAGGAAAAAAAAATCCAGCCTTTAGGTTTAACTTATATTATTTAAGTTCCTACCTCTTCTTCAACAAATTGCTGCATCTTTTTCAAACATGTTGCCTCATATATAAAGTTATATCTATACCTCTATTACTGAATATGTTTAAAGAGGGGACACTTTAGAATGTTCCCATACGTTATCTCGATTCTGTTCATATATGCAGCTGCACCCCTGACACTTCTAGAACTTCAAATAATAGGGTACTCGAAGTGATAGTGTCAGACGTTGTCTATGTTACCTTGAGTAATGGACCCTGCGAGGTCCCACAACGTCTGTATATAGGTCTGTGGCGCTGTTCTTCATGATCAATTTGTGAGACGCAATTACATGTCTTGAGTGGTGTTACCTTTGCAACCTTTGACCCATACGTTGTCACAGAGTCACCCCTTTTCCTCCTCTATGCGGTCAGCTGGTAAGTCCCAGAACAGAACACGTGTGGTGTGAAGAGTCACAGATTAGAACATTGCTGAGCCTGATGAAGGGGACCCTGCGTGGCCCCGAAAGCGCTAGTTCTGATGACATGACGTTTTGAATAAACAAGTACTTTGGATAACAATAGTTTTGGTTTGCTGGTGACATCCATCTACTGACATTATCTGGCGGCACCATCCGCGGTCATTACAAGCACCCACCCGCGTTGAATTGGGGTTTCCGGTAAGAAATGCGGCAAGGGAACTTTACTTTTGTTCCAGAATAGTATTGGGCATGTGTGGCGTGAAGAGTCACAGATTAGAACAGGGGTAGCCAAACTCCGGCCCTCCAGCTGTGGTGGAACTACAAATCTCATGAGGCATTGCAAGATTCTCACAGCCACAGACATGACTCTCTGAGAGAGATGCATCATGGGAATTGTAGTTTCACCCCAGCTAGAGGGCCGGAGTTTGGCTACCTTTGGATTAGAACAAAGGCGTGTGGAACGTTGGATCTCTAATAATGTTAAGGGCCTTTGTAGTGTGTCTGGCCTGATGTGGAGGGTTTGTTTCAGAGGGCTATTCAGAGAACAGGGTTCAGCTCTTATTTCAGTAAGATTGGAGGTATATGAAGCAAAGCACAGAAAATGGTATGTTAGGTTTTTATTTCAAATCATAAAAAACAGAAAACTGGCGTGTTTCAAGGTCCTTGGGACATGTTGGATTTCTCTTTTATATGCCTACAAATAGACCTCTCTGGACTGAAAACTTTAATTTCCTTTATGCACCTTTAGACAAAGATTAGAACAAGGGGTAGGTGTGTGGACCTTGGTAGGGTATCTTATCGGATGTAGAAGGTTTCTTTCAGGTGGCCCACCAAAGAACAAAGAGCTGAAGTTTGGCTTCTATCTTAGAAGGCTAGAGGTGTATAAAGGAATGATCAGATGTTGATTTGAGGCCATATAAAACTTCCACCATGTTTCAGGACCACTTTGGAACCCTGAAATGTGGTGGATTATTGCTGTATTCGACTGGAAATGAAAAACGTTTCTGGCCCTAGCACAGCGATATGTGTGAGAATACATTACTCATTCCATATACCTCTGCAACATACACCGTATACTCTGGAAAAATGGTGCAGAGGTTCACAGAGAACCTTGAGTTTGCAGCCTCTTCCAAATGCCAATAGCGTCATGATATCAAGGTCATTTATTTCCTGGATTTTGATGCCCACTCTCAGATAACTCAATCTTGTGCCTCACATGCATGTCGTACTGCATTGTGTGCTGTGATTGATGTGCATGAGTCCTGTTAGCACAAAGCCCGGCCATTTGTACAGATATTTATATGGTGCCAACAATTTACATAGCTCTTTACATACTATAGATTCACTTCAGTCCCTGCCCTCAATAAACTTACACTCTAAGGTCCCTTTCTCACATAACCATGCATACTAGGGCCAGTTTAGATAGGAGCCAATTAACCTACCAGGATGTCTTTGGAGCGTGGGCAGAAATCCAAAAATGCACAATGAGAACATGCAAACTCCATGCAGGCAGTGTCCTGGCCAGATTCAAACCAAGGACTCCAGTGCTGCAAGACAGAAGTTCTAACCATTAAGTCCAATCCTTTCATGTGCTGCAGCAGACACCAGACACCCACTTTATAGATCAGGAGAAGGGGGCATGAAATGCCCTTTCATACCATTGGAGGCAGTAGAGATTAACATAGAAAGGACATAACCTAACATGAGTCCAGCTATCCACCCCATGAAGAATTTATCTGCATAGAATGATTTCTTGTCACATATATATCCTTCACCGCTGCAAGTCCAGGGATCCCAACCTGAAAGAAGCAATTTCAGGGAGGTGTCCTTCTCATTTCAGGGAGGTGCCCTCTGTCCCCCCCCCCTAATCCGCGGAGGGAGGGTTAGGGGGGGCTGGGAGAGAGCACCTCCCTGAAATGATGGCAGATAGCACAGGAAGCAATAGCTTCTTTGCAATCTGCAGGCTTTTTTATTCATTGTTGTCTGAGGGGAACCCCATTGGATTTGGGGGTAATCATAACAGGATCCTTACCATGTGTATACTGACTGACCTATGCCCATACTGAAGTCACATGTGTACTGGTGAATATATATATGAAATCCCAGTGAATTGGTGACACAGAGAAGACAATTTTGTAAGTTTTTGTGACACTGCATACAGTCTTTGTATCACTGGGGAAGCACTTGGGTGAACATAAGGACGGACTCACGTTTGGAAATGATAATTGGACTGCAAATCACGATTATATGAAATGGACGTTATGTAGTCACTATCACTGATAGACTTGCAGACATCCCAACTCTCCCAGACGCTCCGGGAGTCTCCCGCTATTAGATAGCGGCTCCCGGCCGCCCGGGAGAGAAACACTTCCTCCCGGAAAGGTTTATCTGCTCGATCGATTGTTTTTTTCTTTCTTTTCTGACATCGGGAGCCGCGGCCCGACCGTCAGTCAGAAAAGAAAAAGGCATACGAATGCACAGCTAGATTCCTATTGGCTATTGCACTTTGCAATAGCCAATAGCAAACTAGCTAATGCACACGCCCACTGCTGCTGTCAATCAGCAGAGGGGGACCTGAATTTTTCTATCAGGTCCTCTTCTGGTGATTGGAAGCAGTAGAGGGCGGGTGCAATAGCTAGTTTGCAACAGTGTGTGCCAACCTTGTGAAGACGTACAGAACACGTTTGACCTCTGTCATTGCCAACAAAGGATATATAACAAAGTATTGAGATGACCTTTTGATATTGACCAAATACTTATTTTCCACCATAATTTGCAAATAAATTCGTTCCAAATCAGCCAATGTGATTTGTCTGGATTTGTTTTCTCATTTTGTCTCTCACAGTTGAGGTCTACCTATGATGCCAATTACAGGCCTCTCTCATCTTTTTAAGTGGGAGAACTTACACAATTGGTGGCTGACTAAATACTTTTTTGCCCCACTGTATATGTACTGCGATACTTTATATCAGTGGACCCCAAACTATGGTCTACTGGTTGCCATAGCTGGCCTCTGCAATAAAAGATCAGCATGCAGGACATAGGACATGGAACATACATGGGGTAAATGCTTGTGCTGTTACACATTTGTAAGATATCACAATCCATAGTCATAGTTAATATTTATATTAATGTGAAGGGAGAATTAAGTTACTTTTGCATAAGCCATTTTCTGTGGTATTATATAGCTGGTTATCATACTGCCATCTTGTGGGCATTTTGGTTATCGCACCATGTTTTCTTGCATTCCCTCCCCTTGTATGTAATGTACTGCCCTTCTTCTTCATTTAGTCGTTTAGTGTCATGGCTTCAAATACCATCTATTCATTCATCTGCTGTATCCTGCCGAATGTAAAAAAGCATTTAGTGGATGAAAAAGGTATTTGGTGAGTTCAGCTAGCTGATAAGGATTGTCCACAGTGATTATATCTGCTTATACAGGCCAGGCATAGAGGTCTGAGCAATGGATAAATCAGTAATACAACAATCGGAGTCAGAATAGTGCTAATAACACCAGTGCCTTCATTACTCCTAATACTAAAACAGACATTTCCCAGCACACTCACCAGCCAGCCTGCAAAAAAATACACTAACGATTAGGGTTAAAAACAGAGGTTTTAGTTGCAAAACAAGTGGAAGCCACACTGCCTTGTCAAGGCACCTCTGTATAGTGTGGTCCTAGTGCTAATCTATAAGAGCCTCTATCTTGGAGCATATATAGCAAAGGATGAATTGGGTGTAGGTTTGCCAGGAGGCAGCCCAACCTCCTTAAAGGCGCAGGGACACACCAGAAGCCCCGTACATCACAATGGCAGCTGAAGCTCCCAGTGTGTACCAGCACCAAATCCAACAAGTGAAACGAATGGAAAACACACTCATCAATTCATAACCGGATTTAAAGGTGCACATGGACGGGCTTTACACAATACAAAAACAGACGACATTTCCCAGCACACTTGCAAAAAATTACACTATCAGGGTTAAATACAGAGGTTTTAGTAGCACAACTTTTGAAAAACAATTCATCCTTTGCTATATATGCTCCAAGATGGAGGCTCTCATAGATCAGTTAGGATCACACTACACAGTGGGGCCTTGACGAGGCAGTGCGGCTTCCTCAGATTATGTAAAGGTTGTGCAACTAAAACCTGTTTTTAACGTGAATAGTTAGTGTATTTTTTTGCAGGCTGGCTGGCGAGTGTGCTGGGAAATGTTGTGTTTTTGTACCGTGTAAAGAACTTCCATGTGCACATTTCTTTAAAGCTAGTTTTGAAGTGATGAGTGCGTTTGTCATTCGTTTCACTTCATTACTCCCACTGACTTGGATGCTGGGGAGCTTTCCTCTCCACTGATGCCATTTGCTGCCCCTAGTGACTAGTAATATAGCCAGTAGACTTGCAGGGGTGCCCACAATTTTTTGTGTTAAGATCTACTTTTCAAATGACGAGCTACATGAGATCTACCAACGGAAAAAAACCCTCCCTCGATCTCTCTCCCCTGGCTGTCTCTCCCCGCTCACCTTGCTGTGTTTTGCAACAGGCTGTATAAACGAATATTCTTTGATGTAATGCCTAGCACTTCAATCACCAGTACCCACCAGAAAGGTGTCAGGGAGTTTGGCTCAGCAGACTCAGGCTAATAGGTAATCATGTGTGCACAGCTAAATAAATATACCAAAATGGAATAAAAGGGGCCGCCATTCACACCCTTCGTGATCTACCAGCATCAGCTCTGAGAGCTACTGGTAGAGCACGATCTACCTAATGGGAACCCCTGCAGTAGAGCATATTTTATTCCCACTGACCTTACTGGGGCATTTTTAATACCACTAACCTCTAATGACGTGTCATTTTTTAAAAACTTTTGCAGGTCAGTGTGTCAGATAGTGAACTGCCTATATTTAAAAAGTTTGGGGAACCCTGCCTTATGTTTTCTGTCAGCTCTGAACCTTTTGCTATGACTTACCTGCTCATTGGGCAATCAGCAGTGTAATAGAGAATGTGTCCTATGAGTTCTTTATATACTTACCTCCATTGTTAGCATGGCCTTGTTTTTGAATTTCTGCCCTAAGCACTTTGAGAACCAGCAGGCTTAGGTGTCAGCACCCTTCCTCCCTGAACTTGAAATGTTTAAAACAATTCCAGATGCACAATTCTCCAATAACTGTCACATTTTTACACTTATAATAAGAAAAAAAGTTCCACGCAAAGTTTGATTTTAATAGTGCATTTCATATATTCTTGAATGATTTACACTTAAAAACTTTAAAAAGCCATAAAAACAAAACAAACCATAAAAAAACAAAAACCGTGAACAAAATTAAACTGCGATAAATAAAATGAGACGCCAACAACTTTCAAGTTTATCCGATCGCTGTACATAGGCAGCTGGGAATCCCAGAATCTACTAATACTGACACTTTTTAGGGCAGTTTCATTTGCCAGCTTCTACCTGTGTACTGTCATTGTTTACATATCATTCAGTACAATGCTGCCCACCAACGCTGTCACAGCTTTATACTGTGGTATCTGAGAACTCTGTACCGGTTAGATCTCTCACACATACAATAATATCTACCAGATACCGAAGGTTATTCACTCCATGGAATGTGTTAAAGGCAATGTCAGACTTTAATTTCTGTGTGGCTGTTGCAGATTTCCCCTCACTTCCTGTCTGGTGATACCATTGTCAGCAGGGCAGGAATTGAGGGTAAAGCTGGCCATACACGGTTATATATTCTTTTTCGCTCAACTTATGGGCTGAATTAAAAAAATATAACAGATTCCTCATTCCATGTTGAACAGCGTGGATGGACGAATCGCCTGCTGTGTGCTTTGTATTCTGACAGTGGTCGACATGCCGCTGTCAAAACACCTGAGCAGTGACGCCAGCCGATTAGCTTCCATCGGTGTTCGCCCAAAAATGTTCCATCTGGCTCCTTTAATTTTCTGATTGAATGATGTCAGGTGGAAAGGCGGCGACAGTGCCACCCACTGAACAAATTTCGTCTGGTTCATCAAGAACTGGCCAAAATTTATAGTGTATGGCCAGCTTACATTGCTCTAATTGTTTAGCAGTAAAAACCCGACAGGACTTGTAATGTTTCCACACTTTATCCAAAGCGAAAAATAAGTGTCTGGCTTGACATACACTTTAAAGAAGAAGGTGGAGCAAAACTTTTATTAACCTTTGCAGTGGGCTACCCCAGCACTGGAAGGGTTAACTGCTCATCATCGTCTAGGTGCTACAATAAAAAAGTCATACTTACCCGAACCTTGGAGTCAGCCAGCTGTCACAGCGCTCCCTCCAGCGATGGTGTAGTGTATTGTACTCGAGGAACCTTAGACCGCCATAGCAGAGAAGGAGACTTGGATGACCGGTCTAAGTGCAAGGCGGCTTCAAGGATCAGGTGTGTATAACCCAGGGGTGGGCAAACTCCGGCCCTCCAGCTGTGGTGACATTACAAGCCCCATCATACATCTGTCTCTGGGAGTCATGCCTGTGGCTGGGAGAATCCTGCAATGCCTTGTGGGATTTGTTGTTCCACAACAGCTGGAGGGCCGGAGTTTGCCTACCCCTGGTATAACCTTCTTATTTTGCAAATGACTGCCAGAGAAACTATTAGTAGGTGTGCACAGCCTCAGGAGAAGTGCTCTTTGCTGGGGTCTTCAGTTTAAAATGACAGCTGAACTACCGCTAAAAAGAAAAAACATCTGATTGTCAACAAATACATAAGAGGCTTGGCACAAGTTAATTCAGCACATCCGTCTGGATATCGTGTCTTTCATTTGTCAGCGAAAGCTACAGAAGAATCATTTAGTAATAAGCAGAGCAGCAGGAATCCGTCAGTCCTGTAAGTGATGAGACAGGTACAAGCTGAAGAAAGGGTAATGAGAAACAGATGGAGATCTGATTACTGTACTGGAAAGTAACAATCTGTACCCAAGCGGCTCCTATGGGGAACACTGGATGTGGTTTGAATTAGCAGGTGATTTGGGGCTTTTGTTTCTCTTTTTTCTCTGTGTAATTATTCTCAGCAATTTTAGTACTAAATAAAATACGGTTTATTAGAATAAGAGATAATCTACACAGATGGAGTTTACTCTCATGACTATAGAGTCATTCAGATTTTTTTGGCAATCATCTTGCAGCACAATGTCAACAAGAGGTTTATTAGCTCAATAGTATAAGATTTAATTACCCTCAATGTGTTGCCAAAGGTGTACCTGGTAACAAGAGCCTAATCCAACATTAGCAAGCTGCCAATACTGATCTTACCTCCTGGTATGAAACCGTCGACATGCATACTTTCAAAGGATTTTAAATGGAACCTGTACTGAGATAATACATATTGCTGATAATTATCTAAAACTGCTAGTTGCTTGGCTTTCTCTGACTGCAACACTTAGGGGTCTATTTATAAACTTATTTATGATTTATTTATAATCTGCAGAGCCCTTTCACCCTGCGAATATCTGTGAACATTCATTTTGTGCGAATAATGGAAAAAACGAATGTTCTTAATATATTTTCTTTTCAGGTCTAATTTATGAAGATGTAATACTGCATTATGGACACTAGATGGAGCTCAGGAAAGAAGTATTTATTTCCTATGCTCCTGAGCTCCATCTAGTGGTCATAACTCAGTATTACATCACAGCTCAATCTCCAGCCTCCAACTCTATCTAGTGGCCATAAACAGACCCCTAGAGTCACTAATCTGGAACAAACATGCAGCAAGTGAAGTCAAAACTCCAAATATGCAGACTTTTTCTATGTCTGTGACTCAGAAAGTACTGGAGCCATTGAATGGGTATGATAGCCAGGGAAACAGTGTGTTCCTTCTCTGAGTCGATGTATATTTTAGGAATTCTTTAAAACAATATATTAATGAGAGCATGTCACCTACTAAATCTGCATATAGTTGTCCCCGACATAGGTCATCTATCATGGTAAAGGTGTTTAGCTCTTCTCTCAATATAACCTATTAACTATATATACTATTAATTATACTGTTCAAACTGGAAGGGCTGCTTTTAAGCACATTAGCTGATTTCTTAAACTATATACTCAATATAATGCCCATGCCCCCCCAGCAAAGCCATGCTCTGCCTGTGCGGCATCATGACTGAGTTGAAACACAGGATGGAAATCTCAAGTTAAGCATACATTGGCCATTATTATTTCACATCTCAGTTGGCACTAGCAGTTTTTTTTTTATTATTATTATTACCAGCCAGTTACAGCAAAGCTCACAGGTAGGAATGTACCATGGAGAATGTTTATGGAAAACTGAATGTGGCGGTGTTGGGCACTGCGGATTTCAGGCAATATCTGTATATTATAGAACTATAGTACCATCACCTATACAGGTTCCCTTATTTTATTCCTATGTGAAACGGATCATTATTCACTTTAAAAACAACAGCAGAGACTAAAAGCGGATATCTGCTGCTTGAACTTCCGCAAGTTACTTTACTATGTATTCTTCATACAAATGACAGCACCTACAGCATCCTATGAACACTGGAGCTGTCAGCTTATCATTATTTGGCACAAAACCAGTATGGCACAGGGATAAGAGTTTATAAGAGGAGGCTGGTTTCCAGTGTAGTCATTGCCTTTGTGCATGTCAGTAGAATGTGCGCTGGATGATTCTATTCAGTTTTCAGTGTTAATTTGTATCCCAAATGACCCATAACTATTTCTTCAGTGACCATTTGCTGTGAACTTGCAATGATGAAGCACCAGTTTGTTCAGTTGAGGTTATTTGCTATGTGAATTAGTGACCTGGCCTGGATTTTTAAGCAATAGCTTCTCTTGTAGCTTGTTTGCTGTATGTGTTCCAGTGAAATCTGGGTATAGTTGGGTTATGAGCGCTTTACAAGCAATGTAATCTACAGTCTGGCTTCTTCTGGATATTATATGCATCTCCCGGAGGTATCTTCATCAGTCTTTCCGACTCCCAAAATCTCCATTCCACTCAGTGCTGTAGCCGACAGGAAACTGCTCCAATCCTTCATCTGTAAACACAGTCATAACGCATAAAAAGGAATGCATTTCTTCTCTTTGTATAGGAGATTCTCATAGCTCAGATATCATCTGCAGTAGGGTATCTATAGTCTATAGAGCTCTCTGATTTTAGACTTTTTAAACAGGTACGCTCGGCTGCTTATACACTCAAACGACAGGTACTGGAACTGCCGCCAGACACTTCGAGCGTAGCTCATCTCAGGGAACGAACAAGGTTTTCTAGCATTGCAATCAAGTGATTTTATTTACAGACTAGTTTTGGTTTCAGTTACTACCCATTGTCAGTGGTAGGTAACCCACCATACATGCCATCCCTGATGTTCTAAATAGCCTCTATTACCATATAGTGTTCAAAAGCCAAAGTTGTAAGATTTATGAGCAGCGTTAAAAGACATTCAACCCTGGAGAGGTTGAGATCTACTTTTGAGCAGACCTGTATGTTGCCTGAAGTAACAGGTTTGCTGGATAGCAGGCAGAGCCCTGGACTCACATCTCCACCATGCTGTTCACCTGATAATACCACCACCCATAGAGCAGTACGGGGTTCCAGCCTTGGAAATCTACTGGGGTGTAATTCAAGCTGTGCTAATGGGGTCTGGCATCAAAAATGCTCTGGGATTCCAAGGCTGGGCTGAGTTGCAGTGAAGAAAGCTGAACACTGAGCAGTGGTGGCATGGGCACAGCTCAGTGGGGAGACCTTTGCCAGTCAGTAACTACAAGGCATATGAATGGGTATTCACATACCCATTGAATTTCCTCCTGGAAATGGAAATCCTCTTTAAGAAGTAATAATGTCCTACAAACATGACTAACAATGCACTAGTTTCAAACCTACATTTGGCCCACAGGACGTCTCTAAGGAGAAATATGGCAATTCAGTAGACAAGGGTCAGTAAGAGCAGTGTAGATAGTGTGAACAACTGAACAAGTAGGAGGCCAAAACCAGATATAAGGCAAAAGTCAGGAACAACAGAATTTGGCTGGTAGGAGGGTAACTAGATATGAAGTGTCAGTGACAGGGGGGTAGATAATTAATACATGAACAAGCAGGCTTCCACCTTTTCAGACAAATAGGGTAGAGGTCATCTGTGGCCAGGGATGCCATACCTGTTTCTGTGTTCCTCAAGGTCAAGATGAAATGTTTTCCCTATTGTGAGGAGAATCTGAGAAGTCACTCACTAGGGATTTTGTGTTACTTTATTCTGGATTATCAGAACAGTCAGAAACAGATGGATCTTCATCGATCTTTCCTGCCATGTTTGTTATTAAATGTCAGTAATGTAGTTAGGCTCTCACCTTTCTGGGAGTTAGCTGAATACACCTCCTCCCAGGTATATTCAGCAAGGTTTACAGGCTGCGTCACCCACAGGTCCCTGAGGAGCTCATCAAGAGTCATGCGCATTTCAGGATCCCGATGAAGAAGACCAGAAATCAGGTCTTGCAATTCTAGAAGTAGAAAATCAAACAGTTAATATTAACAATAACAGGTAATTTAAGTAGGAAAATGTAGAAATGTAAATATGAACCCTTGCAGTGGGACTACCCCCCGCACTGTAAAGAGTAACTGCTCCTTTTGGTCTAGGGCGGGGGTAGGCAACCTTGGCTCTCCAGCTGAAACTACAAATCCCATCATGCTTCTGGGAGTCATGCAATGCCTTATGGGATTGCACTCCGTGCGTGCCCTAGCAGGCACGCACGGGCAGAAAAGACCCGACCAATGCAAACCCCCGTTACCGGGTGTTTCACATATAGAAGATCGGCGGCTCCATAGCCCGCCGATCATCTATATGTGCTCGTTTTTGGCCAATTTTGGGTATTATCGTTTTTTGAGGTTTCGCGCGCGCACGCAATTTTAAGGCTTGACATGTCTTTTTACCCGACGTGACCCCGTCTTTTATATTTTACCAAAAAATTGGGTAATAAATGTTTTATCATTTAATATAGGGGAAACTGTTGTTTTTTTTTAAATTTCAGTAATTTTTCCTTAATATAGTAACAAATAAAACCCCCAGTGGTGAATAAATACCACCAAAAGAAAGCTCTCTGTCCCCAAAAAGGGGTATAAAATTAATTTCAGTACAGCGCTGCCTGACGGAATAAATGTCAGTCAAAGTACCGCAGCGCTGAATACTAAAAAATGGCCTGGATGGGAAGGGGGTTTAACACCGCGGATGTCAACTGGTTAATAGGGAGATACAATTTGGGATTTGCATAGTGACGAGGCCACTGTATAAGATTCTGTATGGAGAAAGCAATTATTTTACACAGACAATGCACTCCACCAGTTTTAGAACTGCTGATGGAGTCTATCACAGTGTGTGTGAACCTCTAGATTAGCAAATGTTGTGGTAAGGTATGATTCTCACCTTGGGATACAGCAAATGGAGGATTCGGTTCTGCCTCCAAGATCTCTTCAACTTCACAGAAAGGATTTTCTCCAAAAATGAGGGTATAGAGAGTCACTCCTAGAGACCACATTTCCAGCTCTGGACCAGGATACCTTAAAAGATGTTGAAAAAAAAATGTTTTACTCACTGTAAAATCTTTTATTGGAGTCTATTGAAGGACACAGTTTAGTCATAAGCAACCTAGGGTTATACTGCTGCCCACAGGAAAAATGGACACTAGGCACTTAGAAAACTAAAAGCGAGCCCCCTTAAGGCTATAAATTATTAAATTATCCCACCTGCTCAGCTGTAGAAACCAGTCCAAAGAGAGAATGATGGTATATAACGGGAAAGGAGCTGTGTTCATATCTGGACTCTGGACCGAGTAATGGTAAAAAAGCAAACCAGGGACGTCCAAAAGCAGTCCACAGGGATGAGCACACAAAAGCAAAAACTGGCAAAACAGCCCAGCAAGAAAAAAAGGTTCAAAACCAAAAGGGAAATCAAGGGCATTAAACAGCAGCTAGCAGAACCTGGCAAATCAGAACTAGCATCCAATGAAGCAGATACATCAACCTTATAGAAGTTAGAGGACCTATGCACAAAAGACCAAGCACAGCCTTACAGATCTGACACACAGAGGCCTGGTGACAAAAGACCCAAGAAGCTCTAGTGGGGAATTCACTTCGAAATAGTGCATTTGGAAGCCAGAGAACCTTTATGGACCTTCTAGAATGACAAACAGGCAATCTGGCTGCCTAAAAGGAGCAGAGGCCAAAAAGGTAAACCCTGACAGCCCTCGCCACATCCAGACAATGCAGACATATCTCCTTAGGTTGAACCAATGTCAGACACAGGGAATGTAGAAAAAAGTATGTGCTTCCGTCTCAAAAGAACCTTGTCTTTATGTAAGACCAAATGTGGCTTCCTACAGGATAATGCTGATTACTCAGAAACCCTTCTGAAGTAATGGGTACAAGAAAGGCTACCTTAAAGGAAAGCAATGCTAAGGAAATGCCCTGAATAGGTTAAAATGCTTTTTTTTTTGTTTGTAACACTGACAATACTAGGTTTAAGTCACACGGTTGCAGAGGAGGTCTAACAGGGGGAGCAACGTGTGTAATCCCTTGTTTACAAGTACAAATTACGATTAACAAGAGGACATTGAAAAAGAAAAGACTGGTGGTACTAAAGGCCAAGTTTTGTTCTACCACCAACTGAAGAAGGAACAAAAACGGCCCACTGAAAAAACAAGTGGAGAAATCCCTCCCCAGACTCAAACCAGGAAAAAAAAGTCTTGAATAATAAACCATATGGGAAGCGGATTTATGAGCTTTGAGCATGGATGGGATTACGGAATCTGAAATATCCCCGTCTCTTAGAAGCCTCTTGTTGATTCTTGATTCACACTAGGAAATACACATCTGGCGTCCCCCAACGCAGATGTATGTCCTGAAACACCTCCAAGTGAATAGGCCATTCACTTGGATTCAGACCTTCCCTACTGAGAAAAACTGCCTGCCAATTTTCCACCATGGAAATTGTTGGAACACAAAGCCCAAGACAGGATGGACTTTACCTCCATGCTTGGCGCAACGCTTGTGATGCCCCCTGGGAAATTAGGTAAGTCACCACGATGCCACATATCCAAATGAATTTGGATTAGAGAACCTATCAAAAGGGGAGTCAAATAAACAACCAACAAATTGCTCCTAACTCTAGGATGTTTCAATTCTCACAGAAACTAACAACCCTGAACAGATGGTCCAGAACTTTGCCCCAACCCAGAAGACTGGCATCCATCTTGACAATCTCCCAATGCAAGATAAATCCTGCCCTCTGACAATGCCGGGGACAAAAGCCACCATGACAGAGACATCCTGGTTTACGGAAGTAAACTGATCATCTTTCAAGAGAAATACTGGATTTGTCCCACTCTGGGTGACTGTTCGGTTGCAAAGTTCTGAAGTGGAATTGAGCAAATGGAACCACTTTGACATTGGATAGCATCACTCCCAGCACTTGTATGAAGGTCCGCTGAGAAGACACTCATCGGGATTGAAGTGGCAAAATCTAATTGTGCAGTTTCATCATCTTCTCCTGGGGCAGGAAGACTTTAGCCTGAAAGGTATCCAGGGGAAGCCCCGAGCACTCCAAGTGATGTGACAGAATCAGAGATGACTTTAATTGAATTGTGAATTGGAGTCCATGGTCAGGGATGTCTGCAATTGCAGCCACAGATCGTCCAGGTATCCAATGATTGGAATGTCTCAGAGATAAAGAAGCCAGAACCTGTGTAAGAACCTTTTTGAATACTCTTGGGGCTGAGGGAAGGCCAAAGGGAAAGGCCACAAATTGATAGAGGTTATGGCCCACAGCAAAACAAAGAAATCACTGATTACCTAGAAAGACAGAAATGTAAAAATATGCATCTGTTAGGTCAATGGATGCCAAGAAGTCTCAAAGATGAGGACAAAACTTTTGAGGACATACAAGGGGGTAACGGAAGAAAACACTTCTGCGGGACGGGGCCAGTGACATCATCTGGTATGCGCCTACTCTAGGAGGCGATAGGAGAGAGGAGGACTGAGCCTAATAGTTTGGTGCTGGTATAGCACCAGAAAAGTGTAGGTATGTTAAGTTATTTAAACTTTTATTAAAAGGAGAACTATGAGGTGAGTGAAAATCACTCAGCCTCATAGTTCGAGCCGACGTGTGGCAATGAAACTGTCACACGTCGGCTCAATAGATCGGGAAGTGAGCGAACACATAACGTCGCCAACTCACTTCTCCATCCTGTCCCTGCAGAGAGCCATGACTGTCACTCACGGCTCCCTGCAAGGATTCCCCCCCTCCCCTGTCCGATCCTCCAGCGCTGACGGGGGAGGGTACAGCTGGCTCTGCCTCTAGATAGTCAATCACGCAGCTGGGTGGATCTCGACAGTAATGTCGGGATCCGTCCCGGCTGCGGCAGTCTCGGTATACTGCGAGCTGTAGCTCGTGGTATACTGAGCTTAGGGTGACGGGAGGACGCTAGTTTGTGTCCTCCCGTGACCCTGGGGAGAACTATGGGGAAAAGCACTGACCCCACAGTTCTCCTTTAAAGTGTTTGGTCTGATACTATGAAGCTTGTGTTCCTGATACAATCGATTTGGAGTGGCTGAAATTGGAATATCGCTCTAGGGAAGTTGCAACGTTCCGCAGGTGGGAATAAATTACATTAGACCTTGTTCATTATAAGGTCATGGCTATCTGGTGAGTTAACCCTGACTGGGGGGCACAGAGAGGCATATGGTGGATGATTCCTGTGGATTTATCTCTAATGACAGAACATGGAAATAATCAGTGAACAAATTTAGGCATCACTATTATCACAAACTTTCCATTTTTCAATGGACTGCGCAGCTTGCACTTTGTGTGAGTTTTTGTCATTTCCACATTCATTATTTTTTGGGTTTACATTTATGAACTATTATATTACTGTTTGATTGCGGTTAATTTATTGCTAGGTATTTTTGCCATTCTCCTTAAGGACACTAAGCAAAACTGTGCAGGTTTGAGCTGGTATAGACCCAAGGGTTCTGGACTTTAGTTTTTCATGGTGTCCACTGACCCTGTAGATAGCATTACAACCCTAGGTTGCCTATTACCAAGCTATGTCCCTCAATAGACAATAGAGAAAAAGCACTTACCTGTAAAATGACTCACATAGCAAAGATGCCACAGAAACAAAGTGATACAGTTCTTACTGCTAGGACTAAAAACCATCATAACAAAATAATAGTTGTGTCCTTGTAAGAGTTACATGCATTTCCCGTATTTCTCCAATATTCTGTTCTATTGCCTTTCCACAAAACATTACATCATTAGTAACCAGCATAACAAGGCCTTGTTATAAGAAGCCTGTGTTCCCCAAAAGACATGTACTAAGTAATCTTGTGTCCAGCTGGACTGACCTCACAGAAAGCAAGTTGTGTTCTTTGTACAAACCTCTAGAATTTCTTTTCATCCTGTCCTCGCTTTTCATGATGCCTATTATAACGTATTCTATGTAGCAGCCCTGGCTGATGTTCAGGAACAAACACTTATAAATTACACTGTTTTTAATACTTTAATACTTTCAATATATCTTAAATATTGAGTCATATGTCAAATAGTCTATTCAAATGTTAAGATTTTGTCACTAGTCAACTGTTTAGATAAGAATACAGGCCAAAGGGAGAATAAACTGCAATTCTGTGTTCAGAGTTGAGTTCCAGTGCTCTACAGCTCTGCACAAAATTACCGAAATTATCTTTCTGCTGGAATCTTAATTGACTTGCCCAGTAAAAAAAAGCATTGTAATCTGTAGCATGCTGTGCCAAAAATAAGGCACTTATATTATTACACTGCAATAGGCTCAATTCACCAAGCTTCACATAAGGATAAGTTTCTTTATTTTCAGTCATGTGACTGTCATGTTTGTTGTTGTCATGGCCAGAGGGTGCAGTGGCTTTATCTTCTATTTCTATTGGACTTCATTTATTTCAGCTTCTAGTTCCTATAATCTGATCAGCTAAAGATAAATTCTGATTGGATTTCTACTGCATTTAGCATAAAGCCCTTTGTCTTACCGAGCAAACCAAATCATGTCTTACTTTTGTGCTGTCCACTAGAGAAGCATTGCAAGGAGACAATGGGACCTCTAGACGGTAAATAGGACTTCCTTTAGCCAGCATATAGGTAATCTGTAAAAAATAAATTCACTCACGGATTGCCGAGCAGCACCTCTGGTGCACAGTATTCGGTGGTGCCACAAAAGGTAGAAAACAGCTTCCCAGGCAGTAAACGAGCAGCAGAGCCAAAATCAACTAGCTTTATAGTGAAGTCAGGGGCAATTATTATGTTCTCATCCTTAATGTCCCGGTGCAAAATACAGTGGCTGTGTAGATATCCCACTGCTGATACCAACTGCAAACAGACAAAGAAAAGGTGATTTTTTTTCTTAATTCACTCTAAACTCCATTTCTTGCTATGTTTTATGGGGCATCCTTTAGGGTATATACCCTCCACATAGCTGGCTTGACACAATTTCCCTCCCCTATGAACTATACTGAAATTCAGTCAGTCAGTCCCAGGTGAAGTCTAACCTACTAAACTGCATGTGACAAAACAACAAGACATCCAGTAATTGAATGGGAATAGTGAAAAGGCATGTGAACAAAAGGAAAATGTAAAAAAAAATGCAGACATCCATCTTGTAGAATCTGCCAAAAGCTAGGGCAAAAAGGGTAGCTATGTAATAGCTACCATCTCTTACAGATATTAAGTAAAGATCTGTGATTGTCTACTGCAGGGGAGCCAATAGGAGGGCAACAACTTTTCTTAGTGTGAAACTTCCTATAGACAGCAAATTATCCCAAATTTAAAAAGCTTACCTGAACATAACCTGAAGTGTCTTCCAGAGCAGCAGTTCTCAACCTTTTTTCACTCACAGCACCCTTAAAAAGTATGCAAAATCTCAAGGCACCCCCAGTCTAAAACGTTAGGGGGGGGGGCGGGAGTGTCCTCCCGCAAAAACACACAAAAAAGTGAGGTTCCTCCCTTTGCATTGGAGTCTTCCCTTCAAATTAGGAACCACCCTTCACATCAGAGTGCCCTTTACAATAGAAGCCCCCCTTTCATATTGAAATCCCCGCTTTTACATCTGAGTTTCCCCTTTAGAGTCCTACCATAACAAAATTTCAAGGCACCCCTGAGGAAGCCAGAAGGCACCCCAGTGTGCCACGGCACACTGATTGAGAAAGGCCGTTCTACAGTATTCCCGACTACTTCCCTCTTTATAACAGAAGGGTGAGGTGATCTAAAATTCACAGAAATTAATTTGGAAAGGCTGATAACCCTGCTTGGAATTTCAGTACAGCAAAGGCACTGGGTTGTCAGCTCACTACAGGTAGTTGGAGGCACTTCATGCCTGGGATTATTCTAAACACAGCATAAACAGTATTTTCCTTTCATCCATGTCACTAAGGCCTTGTTTACATGGGCAGCAGGTTCTATTACCATCTGAAAAGCAATTAGCACTGGATTTCTTTTCACAGGGCGGTAGAACAGAGGCTGCCGGGGTTTAGGAGTAGATACTGCTGCTGGGTTTTTAATCCCAAGGAAGATGTTTCCATGGAGCTACTGTGCCGCAACCATTTGGCATTCACTTCTATGGTCGCATTTGGCAGGCGGTGCCGCCTGCCAAACGCAACATGCTGTATAATTTTTGCACACCACAAAGCACATATACTGCACTGTCCGGCTGTGAAGCTAACATTGCAGCACATAGCTGGTGAGTGGTACAATTGCTTGATTTTACCGCCCCTTAGTCGTCCGAGTAAACGAGGCCTTATAAAAACACCAACAGGAACTAATCTCACCTGTCGAAAGATGTAGCTGCCAAGAGGTTCATCCAGATTTGGCTGACTGTCAATAAAGTCAAAGAGGTCAAGAGCATCTCCATGCAGTTCCATTACTAGCTGAAAGAATGTATCATTCTCAAACACCCCCAGTACCTAGAAAGCAACATAGAAAAGGATATACTTATGTACAAAGATGAATATTCAATACTGTATTTAATGCAAACTGTTACTGCTACTAAGACCTCTTCTACAGAACATTATTGAGTGACAAATTTGGAATCAGAGAGTTATGTAAATTCCATATTTATACAATTTTGCATGGAGGTATTTACGAACATGGCCTTAAAATACATAATGAAATGTAATTTACAGCGTGATCATCACGATTACTGTTGTGTATTGTGCAAGACATTCCAAAATACAGAGAAACTTTATGAATAAGTAATGCACTTACCCTGATAATATTGGGGTGCTGTAACCTGGACAAAATAGAAATCTCCTGAGTTACCCTCCCAAGTTCAGGATCCTGCACCCAACAGTCATCGAGCACTCGATCTTTACGAATAAACTTTACTACAACCTAATTGAAAAATATACATTATTATGCATGATCATAGTGTATTTTCTACTACCTTTAATATTGACTGACATTGATAAGGATTTCTCCATTTGCTTTGCCTGTATTGGAACATCCCCTACCTATCAGACAATAATTGCTTACAAATTATCCTACCTGTTGAAGGTACAGGCAGGTGAACAAATTTGACCAATCGTGCTATCCCCTGGCTTACTGAAGGACCATAGAAGCTGAACATCCACTGGACCCTACAATCCTACTTAGGCTGCCCTGGATGATCCAGCTCTGCCCATAGCATGTCATAAAATGTCATATATACTCTCTGTATCCCATTTTATGACATGTCTTAATACCTTGAAAATGGTCAGTTATCTTTGAAAACCCGTTTTCTATATTTTGTGACTGCAATATGAAATTCAGTCAATTTTCTTTTTGAAATGCTCTAAGAAATACCTTACAAAGAAAAAAAACCCCAACTCACAGCAATACATCAATAAGAAAAATCTACTTGCAAAAACTAACCTCCTTCACATCTTCCCTGTGTTTAGCTGACCATACAAAGCCAAAAGCGCCTTTTCCGAGAGGGAAGAGAGTCTCATACTGCTGATCATACTCGCCGTCACAGGCTCCCAGCGTCTGAAGGTCCTGAATCTCGGTGCAATGTCCAGCTTCAGCATTGCTGCGGATAAGCTGGAGGATAGGAGGGAAATACAAGGTTCTGGTTATACATCTCAAATCCTGTAGCTTCTGTCTTTTTAGATTAGTTAGTATTTGATTTTTTTTTACTGTAAAAGCTTTTCTTTGCCCCATAAGGGACACAGGGATGTAGGCATTTTGGACATATAGGTATACTGCCATCTTCAGGTGGTTTGAACACAACAACACTCTTAAGTCAGCCCCTGCCAAACCCTGCCTCTAACTGTCATGCCTCAGTTTTTGATCAAGCAGTACATAAGGCCAAAAACACGGGAGAAGGGACCTGTGTCCCTCAATTGATTTCAAGAAAAATATTTTACGCTACATACAAAAATCTTTTTTGTTATCATCCATTGAGGAACTCAGAGATTTATAAATTCTTAGATATCGAAAAGCAATCCAACTGAGGGGTTGGCAACAGCTACTGAGAAATCCAATGAATGTGAAAATCTTACTAGAAGAAAAATCGAAGAAATCTATGTCTGAACAAGGCTATATAAAAAATTAAGTTAATATGGAACTGCTACTAAAAAGAAAAAGCACCAAGAAATAATTTGGTGTTCTAGAACAGGACAGGTAGCACCACTAAGGGGGAAGTTGCTATCTGAAAGAATGATGAACCTCTCCAGGAATGTGGAGGACAACCAAGTAAAAATATAAGCTGATGATACAGAGGTGTGATAGACACAATAACACGTGGTGCCTGATTGTATTTATGGATAATCAGTCAGGTACAGGTAAGAAACAGGATCTATCTTCCAATAAATAGGTGCCAAGGGAATCTCCAGACGTATAGTTTACCACAGGGGATATACAGTCAGGTAACAGAGTGTCATGTCTGTTGAAGTTCCAGGAAAGAAAAGAAGTAATAAGATGGATATTTCATTGTGTAAAAGGAGAAGCTGCATTCATGAACAGACCCCACACTGTATAAAGAGGGAATAATCCAGATGCAGGAATCCAGAAACGAGATGTGGATACCTGCACTGAAGCAGAGTGCACACCGAGGCTGCCAAAGCTGACCAGCATAGAAAGCAGACATCAGTCACAGGCGGAGTATTCATTTTCCTCCGAAAAAGAGGTTATTACACACTCAATTAAAGTGCAGCAGGAGTCAGCTTAAGGGCTTGTTCACACGACGTCTGTTTTCTGTGCTGACCTGTTGCGGCTACGCGTTTCGAAGAGCCAGGTCTTCTTTTTCAAGCCGGAAAGTGAGGGGAAGGTTGGCGGGAAAAACTGCTTTTTTGAATGCGGGGAAGTGGGTGGAGCTGCCGAGGAGGGCGGGGATGAAGGCGGGGGGGGGAAGCAAGGAGGTGACTGACGATAATGTGGAATAAACATAAAGTGGGTGGGGCTGCCGAGGAGGGCGGGGATGAAGGCGGGGAGAGAGAAACAAGGAGGTGAGAGGCAAGAATGTGCACTGAGCATAGCGTCCCACGCCACTTCCTCCTGAAACACCACAAAAACACAGAGCACCTAAAAGTGTTTGCCATTGAGCAGATTTCCACCAAACTCTCCCCCCCAGAAAGATTCCACCTCCTGTG
>NW_017307382.1:514103-521472 GCF_000935625.1 Nanorana parkeri
GTGTTTTCGCTTATTTTTCTCCTATTGCCCACATAATATAGCCTCTTCACATCACTTCTCCCCCTCCACTCCCCCGTTTTTCCACATGCCGTTCCATGTTTATGTTTAGTCCACATTCTCGCCTCTTACCTCCTTGTTTCTCTCTCCCCGCCTTCATCCCCGCCCTCCTCGGCAGCCCCACCCACTTTATGTTTATTCCACATTATCGTCAGTCACCTCCTTGCTTTCCCCCCCGCCTTCATCCCCGCCTTCCTCGGCAGCTCCACCCACTTCCCCGCATTCAAAAAAGCCGTTTTTCTCGCCAACCTTCCGGCTTGAAAAAGAAGACCTGGCTCTTCGAAACGCATAGCCGCAACAACGTTCACCTGCCCACACTTGCCTTTTCCCCGAGACTCAGCACTTGTCGCCCCCCGGGCGTCCCTGCTCGCACCCTCGAGCGCTGAAGTCACATCAATCCCACTGACTCTCCCGGCTCTGCCGCCTGCAGCGTCTATCTCCTGGCAACCGCCTATCACAGCCTTCTCCGCTCTCTGTGCTCGCCTGCCTCCAGCCGTCCTCTCTCCCTCTGACACACCGCTCGTTGTCTCGGGCTGGCTTGCTCGTGCCCTCGAGCCTTGGAGTCTCAAGACTCCCATCAGCGATCCTTTGCTGGACACCTCAGGCTCCATCACAGTCTCTTCCCCCCCACACACCCGATCAGCCCAGTGCATATGCCCACACTGACCTGACACTTCCAGTCGCTAGACCCATCAATCTTAAGCAGCAACACAGTGCACACCAGCTGCACCATACCCCCCTCAGTCCCAACATCATCCAATAGCCCATGTACACCCGTGCCTGTCACCCCCCTCCCATGCACTAATCGGACCCAGGCTCCCACCACCATCCAGCACCCCCCAAACCCTCAATTCCCCCTGACCGTCCCACAAGCACAATTGATTGCTCATAATCCCCACCAGTGGAGGTCCCCCATCCATCCACCCCTCATCGATGATATCGCATCAGCTATTACTTTTTGGTAAGTTTTTCAATTCTGGCTAAATCCAATTACTTATGGTAGTAGCGCTTCTATCCCCATTTTTTGTTCTCCTAGAGTGGGAGATAGACAGACAGGTTGGGGTAGAGGTAAAGACATGAACTGCATACATTTTAAACATGCCCATTACCTTTCCATGGACATACGAGTAAAGGAAAAAAATGTATCCGGGTGAGCTCGCAAATCCTCATATAAACTCCAGAACTGACCCTTGAATTCGCGGTGCCTCAAGATCGGGTCCGGTGCCTCAAGATTGGGTGTACCAATAATGACGTCTCCTGCGAGTTCATTCTCTGCAGATTGCTGTAGCCAGCACCATCAACATGCCTGCAAACATGTGATACATGTCTGATCACCAGCTTTACATACACAAAGGGAAGTAGATGTTACGAGAGGGCGGAAGTGAACTCAGAGAAAGAATCTGCATACTGACAGCCCCGCGGCTTGAAAAAAATAAAAAAAAATGAACTGTCAGCATCCGGACCGAAAACGCGTCAAAAACGCACTGCATAAGTAGCACCGCGTCTGCAGATCCGCACCTGAAAATCATGTGAACAGGCCCTTAAAAGGCTGACTCACATATAGATTCTCCAAAGAAACAGACCCAAGTGTAAGGATACATCCAGTTAGAAAAAAAAGACAGTTGCTCAACAAGATGGTCTAGGTACGGCTACCAAAGCTATTTCTAAGGAAAACACGGATCTGGATAACTTCTGTGTAGAGACCAGTACAAGCAGTATGTTGTACTAGGGAAAATATAGTAGAAATATAATTAGAATTTTCCTTAGCAGAGCTGAAGAAAAAGCCTCCACCCTCCTAGGACGCTTGCAAAAACTGTCCTAGTAGAATGAGCAGAAACAGGAAAAGGAAGTATCTGATCCCGCAACTCATAAGCTTGAATGACAACCTGACAAGTCCACTTAGCAGATCTAGAAGCTGAACAACCATATTTAGCAGCTTAAGGTAGAACAAATAAAGACTCCGAACGCCTAAAGCGAGCTGTAGGCTGACAGATAAACTCTAACAGCCTTTTTTTTTTCTCCAGTCCATCCAGATCCATCTGATCTTCCTTCTCCAATCTTGCCCAAATTTTATACCTATCTCTAGGCCCAATTGGTGCGGCCGCCATATGGCAACCCCAGTCCTATTAATAACCAGAGGTCACAAATGTGAGGATTGTTCACTTAACCGTGTTTGGGCTGCACCTGATGGTAGCCGCTGACCATGTTCAAATTCGTGTCTACCCAGTTGAATGATAGTCCAAGGTGGACCCATACGGGACAACCGGTGGTTGAGGCCACATAAATCCACAGGTCTGGGTATATTCTTCTATCTCATGATTTCTATGTATACAGTGGCTGCGTCCACTGAATCTATGTTGGGCGCTTTGGCCCCCTGTGTGTTTACCTTTGAGTGTAAATATGAAAATCTTGTCGAATAAAAGAATGTATTAACCCCTTCATGACTGAGGCCTTTTTTTCATTTTTGTACCCATGTTATATTCCAAATTTTAGGCCTGAAAATTACTTAAAACCCCCCAACATTATATATTTTCTGAATGCCAAGACCCTATAGAATAAAATGGTGGTAGTTGCAAATTTTTATGTTGCGCAATATTAGCGCAACTCCTTATTAAACCCCAATATTTAGTGAAAAATTTAATTAAATGCCCCAAAACACAACAAAATACCCATTTTTTAAATGAAATATAAAAGATGAGGTTACAACGAGTAAAACGATACCCAACATGCCCAGGTTACAAATTGCGTGCATCCGTAAAATGGCGAAAAACCCCAGTACCCCAAAAAGTCCATAGAAGACGCTTTAAAAGCCCCCACAGGTCATCAATTTAGAGATACCCCAAAATACTGGCCCTAGAATTATTGCTCTCAAAAAAAAAACCTCAGCCTGCACAACTTCCAAGCAATGAAGCGAAGTCTCCTTAGGATGAACTGGAACTAAAGAAAGTGAAGGTAGAACAATGTCTTCATTTAAATAAAGGGCCAAAACCACCTTGGCTAAAAATGAAACCTGCGGTCTTAAAACAACCTTGTCCTATGAAGAACCAAATAGAGTTCTCCACAAAACAAAGTAGACAACTTGGAAACCCTTCTAGCTGAGGTAATGGACACTAGAAAGGCAACCTTTTGAAGGTCAAAATGAGGTTTTTGTAGAGTGGATAAAATCATGTTCAAATCCCACAGAGGAAGAGGAGACCTAACAAGAGGAGCCACATGTGGAAATGCCTGAAAAAAGTACAAATCAAGGAATTACAAGCCAAAGGATGTTGAAAGAAAAAAAAAAAAAAGGACTGACAAGGAAGATATCTGAACTTTATGGTACTTTGAGCTAAATGTTAATCCACCAGAAATTGAAGGAAAGACAAAATTCGCAATATTGAAAAAATGAAAATAACCCTTCCACGTACGTGATAAATCTTATGAGTAGAAGATCTACGAGCCTTACATAGTATTTGAGGTTGCATAAAGACACAGGTCCATCAAGTTCAACCTTTGTGTGTCTGTATGTGATTGTGCGTGCGTGTTTATATGAATCCCTGTGTGGTCTAGTTTTTAAGAGAACCTGTACCCCTGTATGTTATGATCTCTGAGGAAGTTATCTAAATGCTTTTTGAATGATTCAATACTCTCAGCTGATACCACTGCTTGTGGCAGAGAGTTCCAGACCTTAACCGCTCTAACTGAAAAAAAGCATCTACGCCCTTTGTGGTTAAATCTTCTCCAGCAGTTTTAGGTGGTGGTAGTCTTGGTCATGGAGTTTACAGTAAAAAGTTTATTGCAGATGTTGCCATCACCACTAAACATTTTGTACATCAAAATCATGTCTCCTCACTTTCCAGAGTAAACAAGTTTAAATTTAGTAGCCTTGTCTCATAGCTTAGATCCTCCAGCCCCCTAATAAGTTTAGTTGCCCGTCTCAGGACTCTCTCCAGCTCAAGGACATCCTTTCTGTGGATTGGTGACCAAAATTGCACCGCATACTCCAGATGAGGCCGAACCAGCGATCTATAAAGTGGCTAAATTATTGCTTTGTCTCTGCAGTACATTCCCTTTTTAATACAAGACAGTACTCTGCTCGCTTTGTTTGCCGCAGCCTGGCATTGCAAGCTATTGTTCAATCTGTGGTCTACTATGACCCCCAAATCTTTTTCCATTTCTGACTTCTACTGGAGTACCCCTAAAAGAGAACTATTGTCTGAGTGTTTTTCCCCGTAGTTCTCTTTAGGGTCACTGGAGGATGTATACTAAGCTCCTCCCCGTGACTAAAGCTCAGTATATAGTGGGCTATTGCTGCAAGCCTTATTTTTTCAGAACACACTGGACCGGAAAGCAAGCACTAAATGTGCCTGCGTTCCGGGTGCAGGCGATCGCACTGCGGTGCCATTGACTTCAATGCACTGCCTCACCCCCTCCCGTCCCTGAATGCAGGGAGTCGGCCAGCTTGTGTTCCAGAGGCCGAACGCACTGGAAAGCAGAGTTTGTGGTGTGAACCGGTCCTTGGTGCTGGCCAATTGATTTTTGTGCTTTAGTGCTGCCCACCTGATCTCAGTTGAAGGTGATCAGCAAGAGTTCAGATAGATGGTCTGCACTGGAGAAGATTTTTTTTTTTCTTACTCATTATTTAGCCATATCAGAAGGACTATTACAGGAGGTCAAGGATCTCCATAGCCTGCAGCGTGCAACCCCAGCTTACAGCTATGCAATCACCAGAGAGGGTAAATTTTGCTGAATATACAGCTCTAACTGTGACTCTGGCTGATCACACTCAGGCAGAAGAAGTTCTCTCTGTAGCTTACCACCAGGGTCTGACATTTTGTATGCTGCTTTTGCATGTGAATATACTGTATTAACACATAAGACATCAACTGAGATTTAAGCATACGTGGTTTTAGGAACCTTTTCCACGGCTTTAAATATCTGGTTGTGGTTTGCACTTCTTGGCCTATAATGCAACATACAGTAACTGCAAACTACACTCATTCCTGTGCATATCATCAGTAAGAGATGACAGATATTAGGACTGGGCCATCAATTGCACCAACCTCTCCAAGACTTCGCTCAGACTGCTCCAGCAAAGACTGTGATGAACTTGCCAAACTGGAAAGCAGAAGCTGTGTTCTGGCTATTGCTTCTCTCTGGCTCTGCATTAAATCCTTCGTTACCCAAACATTAAATAAAGGCAAGCCAGCCGAGCAGATAGAATGCACTTCAAATTGAATATCTGTAATAAAAAGAAAAATAGTAAAAACAATAATATAAATAACTCTGGTTTCAATAAAATACATTCTAACATGGCACTCCTGGGTATTTTCTAATTTCTGGCTAATGTGTCATCTCCAGGTATGTCCCATCACAAACAAGATAGCATAATAAAAACTGCTGAACCTACAGGCCACTATAAAAATAAAATCGGATAATGCAGATTTTTATTACTCTTTTTCTGATTTTAAATAAGTAAAACAAGGTGCACATTATTCATCACGGTGTTTGAGGAAAGTCTCTATCAGGACACAATACTAAATCAGATTCAAACTTTTATTTTTCATCTCCAGCTTTCCAGCATCAGGTGGCTTGATATATAAAACAATACAGGCTTTTTGGGCAGTTCTCTCAGACACTTTAATAAATAAGAGTTATTTTTGCTGCCAAGTTTTACAGTAAAAAAAATATTGTATAGCCAGGTTCATTTAACAAATGATAAAAATGTGTTACCGAAGATGCATAGGTGATGTGAACTGCTATGCTACAATTGAGATGGCTAGCTACTCTAATTGTATCATTAGGGAGGTGCAGACTAATTAAAATTACTCGTTCTATAATGCACAACTCTAGCTAGTGTTTGATGCATACTCGGGAGGTCTTCAATTGCTCCGTGTCAGTTTACATCTCATGTGTTATTGATATGTACTATATCTAGATACTTTATCATCTGATGTCAATGGTAAAATAATTGCTCTTGGTGCTGCGTTTTATACTATGCATGATGAAAACTCAAATCGACTGGCTGATTTTGCTACAAAAGTCAGTATGTAAAAAAAGTGAGTTCTTACAGAGTCTTGAGCCATCTCGGTGATGACAGCATCCACTGAAGTTTCCTTCTTTAATGTCACCATTATAAGAGGAGGTTGGTAGAACCACATCATGGCTGTGGTTTAAAGACGTTAGCACCAAGGAATGGGTAGATCTATTCCTCACAGGGGTGGAGGTAACCTGGGAATATTCTTCTGTGGGAGGCTCCGTTCTTTCATTATGGCTTGAAGGACTCTCTGGAGATCTGTTGGGTAAGTCATAGTCTAACCCATCGATATCTTGTTCTGGCTGAGCATCCACCGATTGATGTGTGCGCAGAGGGCTCTGTAGTGCAGAATATACTGTCTCTATGCTGGTGGAAGGGATATTGTCTGCATAGACATCCTCATCAATGTGTTCAGAACAGTGTGCAGATAATAATTGTGATGGATTATGGGGTGGGGGGTCTGTGTTTTTCAAAGAGTTGCCTTGTAAAAACGATTGTTTACTGGATACTGGGCTACTGTGACATAATGGAGGATTTGAAATGAGTGGTGAGTTACAGGACATATCTTCTGCCGTGCAAGTATTATTAGGTGCATCAGCATCTACGGATGGTAAAGGTGTGTTATAGTGCAAATTCTCAGCACGCTTGGTGCATATGGAAAGGGTGACTGATGGAACAATAGAACAGCTAAGAAGTGGGGCCACCTGCACTGTGACTGGGGCAGGATTAGGTGGGGGATTTATTTTGTTCAATGTAGATGTACACTGGTGACAATGGCTGTTTTCGTCATGCTCCAAACCATGGCAGGCATGCAAAAAATGGTTGGGCTTGGTTTCATCCTTTACTTTTTCCTGATTGTAATTTCCAGTTAAACTCAAGCCTTTTAAACAGTGGGTGAGAGGCTCCATATCCACCCCTGGAAGGAGGTCATGCAGCAAGCATCTCCTTATTACTGGTCCTCTGTCCCACTGCTCATCCTGTGTTGGAGTTCCAGGAGACAGGCAACATGCTGGCATACCCAGGCTGCATTGATCTGGAAGGGATGTGGAAGCAAACTGGTGTTGCCCAATAGCTGTCCTGCAGAAAGGATAAAGCAAGAGGCATCACACAGCTGTTACTAAAGAAAGATGTGTTATTCATAATACATTATATAATTCAATACAAATTCATAGGCTTTCATGATCCTTGGTTTATTTGTAAACTATGGACTGTAGAAATGGCAGTTGAATTCCGATTGGTTGCTATGTATATGAAGCCAAAGCATTGCTCATGGTCTTCCTGATATATATATATATA
>NW_017307382.1:521614-556631 GCF_000935625.1 Nanorana parkeri
TATACAATGTGTGTACACACACACACTTATTTAAAGGGAACCAAAAGAAAGCCTGTCAGGATTGCTATCATCTAGTTTTAAAGGCACAGACGGTAAGTTTGTCATAGTGATCCTGGCTTCACTACCTAATTAGACACAGACCCAAAACAAGCATGTAGCCAATGAAGTCTATAAAGTCTGAATTGCCTGTCCTGAATGCTTGTATTAGTTCAGCTAGGAACTACATTTATGACCAGGATTCTGTTATTGAAACTCTGAGACTAGTTATTTATTTATAACAAACAGATAATCAATTTTAGCATTCAGTCTGAGAACACAAGCGGGTAAGGAACTGCAAGGTGTAGGGTAGGTGTGCTGCTACCTAGTCCATTTATAACACACTTTAATAAACCCACACCTCCCAATTTGATAAAGGAGACCTACTAAAAAAAATTTCCTTGCACTAGTGGGCATTATTTGCAAAGTAAAAGTGACATTAAACTCAGGAGTTAAATCTTAAAAATACATTCAAGTACCTCAACTATTAAGAGAAATGTATCTTATTTGTGTATCACTCGGCTGTAGATGCTCAAATCATCTCTGAATTGGTGCTGACACTTCCTTCTGGAGGGTGACTACTTTTGTTCCCCATGGTCCCTGTGTGTGTTTTAAAGTAGTCACCGCTCCAAGCTCACTTCTGTGATGCACTACAATCTCACATTTAATTTACTAATTTGTAAGGATGCACTGATACCCTATACTAGAATCGGTACTGAGTATTTGGGAAAGTACTCGTACTCGCCCAAATGTTCCGATACCGGAACTTCCGGTCAGAGGAAGATTTCCTGTGACTGGCAGTGCCGTAGGGGAACATGGAGCCAGCTTCCCGTGAGATCAGGAAGCTGGGCCGCGAGTAATGACCCACCTCCCTGATTGGCCGTGAAGCCGGCTTCACAATCAATCAGTATTGAGCCAGCTGAAAAGTCGGCTCCTTGCTGATTGGCTGGGAAACCGGGCTTTATGGCCAATCAGCATCAAGCCTGCTTTCCGGCCAATCAGCATCAAGCCTGCTTTCCAGCCAATCAGGAAGCTGGATCATTACTCGCCGCCTGGCTTCCTGATTGGCCGGGAAGTCGGCTCAATGCTGACTGGCATAGCAAGGCCGGTTTCCTAGCCAAGCACAATCAAGCCGGCCAAACATGGAGCCTGCTTCTCTGGCAATCAGATTGTACTCGGTATGCCGAAAAAACGGTATTGGTGCATCCCCACTAATTTGTATTGAGATTGTAGTCCATCACAGGAGCGAGCTTGGAGTTTTGTTAATAGTTAGGGTACTTGAATGCATTTTTAAGATTTAATTCCCGAGTTTAAAAGTGTCACTTTAAATTTTACTAAGATAAGTAAAGTGAGAATTAAGTTGAAAGCAAGCATGCTCTATTCCTAAAGTAAATCAACCACATTATAGCCTATATACAGTATATATATAATGTTTAGTTGTAATAAGGAAGAGGTCATACCTTGTAGACTGAGGAGATGAGGGGCTCACTACAATACGACAAGAAGAATGCTGAACTCTTTCCAAAGGATCATTAGATTTGCATCTCTGTACAGAGGACTCTGCAGCTGACAACAGGAGACACAAGGAAAAATATATTTCATATCATACATGTCCAGTAAATTGCAGCAAACAGTTAGCATCAGCCTCATTATCTGAATATCGTCCATAAGAAAGCATTTGGTTTGTTTCAATAGGTAACACCACTGGTACACTTACCACTTTCTCAAAACTAGAAAATGATTACCTATTTGTTGGGCATTGGTAATATAATGTGGGAAGAATACATGAAAGTGGAGCAAGCTGGGTGTTGTAGTTCTACAAAGGCAGCAGAGATCAGAGGGAACAGTTTGCAATGACTCCACTGGGTATATTGGAGGACACAGGACTCCATTTTTCAATGTGCAGATATAGCTGCCGCCTCCAGGAGGTTAGGACACTAAGCAAATCCACAGAGACACACCCTCATCTAGTGGTTATACTCCTGCACCATTACCCATAATAATAGCAAAGCTGCAAACAACAAGAGGATAAACAGCTTTCCTTAATACAATTTCTAAACAGTGGAAACAGGCCAACCACATAAAACAGCATCTATCCGAGGGAATGGAGTTGTGTTCTCAAATGAACTAATGGAGAAAATAATTTTTCAGGAAGTGCAAAAAAAAGAAAATTCAACTTTCTCCCAACATTTATTAGGATAGGGACACATAACTCTATCCTAATGTTTCGAATGTGCAAAAGCAGTCCCCAGAAATGAGGGGTGGGCAATGGGCAATTACTGTATGTCCTTGTCTACATCCAGCAAAGCTAGAAAGAGACCTACAGTACTTCCTCCTCAGAAAGCTAAACTGAGCTTGTTTAGGTCATACAGAGGCAAAGCCACTAGATGGGGCTGTGTCCTTTTTAAATCGCAGTGCGTTCAAACCTTCTAGCCATGAGTCCTATACCTACATGTTGTAGAACAGAGTTCTGTAACCTCTAATGCAGTGGTTCTCAACCTTTCTAGGGCCGGGACCCCTTGGTAACATTTGCCAAGTTGTGGTGACCCCCAAAGGTAAAATTTAGGGATGACGCGGCTGCTGCAGCGACATCTGGAGGCGTGGCAGGAGAACTGACACTGCTGCGCTAGGAGAGAGCTGAGGAGGACTCTCACCTTGCACAGCGACCCCACAGGTTGAGAACCACTGCTATAGGCAAAGACAGGACCGGGCTCTGCAGCTGGAACTAGAAGAATTGGATTTAATGTGGCTATATAACGTATGAGGTACATACTCCGCAGTACTGTCACTGATAGGGACGGGCTCGGGCGTGTTCGCAGCTCCACGTGCCGAGCCCGCCAGGAAGCTGATAGTACGCAGTGTCAATCACAGGCACGGAGACATTGCCCGATCTCTGCAGCTGCAGACCGGGAAAATGGAATGCATAGCTAGAGGTGTGTTTTTCATATTTTTTTGCTTGAATACATACATATTGCACCCGCCCTCTGCTGCTGTCAATCACTAGAAAGGGACCTGATGGAGAACTTCAGGTCCCCCTCTGCTGATTGGCAGCATCAGAGGGCTGTTGCAATAGCTAATTTGCTATTGGCTTTTGCAAAGTGACATAGCCAATAGGAATCTGGCTATGCATTCCTATGGTGTTTTTTTTTTTTTTTCTGACTAGGCGACCCCTGGCAAATCGTCATTCGACCCCCGAGGGGGTCCCGACCCACAGGTTGAGAACCACTGCTCTAATGAATGCTGGGAGGAATAAGAGTATGTATTCATGAGATAGGCAAATTAACTAGTGAAGTAAAGAATTATCTTAGCATGCTTAGCATCAGGTGTACTGAGCCTAAATAGAGCCAAGTTCCTCTGCTGTGTGCACACAGAGATGAATGGAAGGTCCATCTTCCTGCATGGTGCAGCGGTAATACCAAATATATGGTTAATTGATCACTGTAAACAAAATATTTGGTTATGAGAAAAACACAGGAGGTAAAGGAGGCATCCTTACATTCAGGACTTGTTCTGAAAAGCAACCCACTTGCCTCAGGACATGAAGCCTAGGAAAGGGACAGTCAAGTTTCCTCCATTTCCTTTCTTTACCCCTCTAGTATTCATGTCTTGGCCTCCCAAACTTGGTTCTCTAGCAACACACAAAGTCTGGGGTAAAAAGCTAAACCCTCAGAAAAGGCTTCATCAACATGAAGGTGCGCTCCCACTTTCCAAAGTGGACAGATGTTTATTAGTCTTTGATAGTTTGCCTTTCAGATGCTCATCACCTTCAAGTGTCACCACAAAGATTAGCAGACCTACCTCTGCCCCTTCTGGACCAAGGTGTCATTGCTCCAGCTTCTGTGTCAGATTAGTTTCAGGAGCTATACTCCAATCTTATCACTGTTCTCTGTCCCAAAGAGAACATGTGCCTTATCTGGGGCCTGTGAGTGCAACAATTTGCATGGTATCCACCAGATCTACCATTCCCTCCCTTCCCTAGAGGGACAGTCTGGCTTCTGTATTCAGCTAGGACACGTACCTACTGGTCCTTGTCGATCAGGACCTCTGACTCTTCAGTCAAGCCAGGGTGCTGGCCTCAGCGTTAGTTCTAGTGCATTCTCAATGCATTCCAATTTTGGGATACTTAGAGGCCAGTCGGTGTGGGCTTTGTTGGACACTTCTCCGATTGTCTAGATGTCTCTACAATCTAGTTGGATCCTGAATCTTCAGAAATCCGTGCTGGATTCCTCTGAATGCCTGCAGTCAAATCAGAACAGAATATTTCCGCTGCAGGAAAAATCTTCACCTTATTTGATCTTATGTCCTTGTCCTTTAGCTGGGATATGTCCATCTCTCAGCTACTGCATGACAATTGTGGGTAACCCTCTTCAAGGCAGACTTTTTCTCTAGTTTCTTCCCAGACTGTCTCAGTACCACCCTCTGTTATAATGGGACAAGTTAGAAGAGTTTATTAACAGACTGCACTGGCTGCCCCCAAGGTTCATGTGGTCCCTGTTCAGGTGGATTAGTCTTCCAGGTTCTGGAAGATCCTATCATCGGAAATCAACTTGTCAGACTGGGTAGGAGGCATGGACACCCTGCTGGTGCAGGAGCCCTGATCATCTAGGAATTCTCATCTCCCATCATGTGTTTCAGAAGATGTGGTTCTTTCTACATTGCTGGACTGCCCTCTTGGCAAGTCACCTGATACAGCTGGACAACAGCTCGGTGCTGGCGTGCCTCAACCATCAAGAAGGATCAAAGGACCTTATTGTGACAAGACCGGTAGCTTGGATTGTCCCCTACGCAGAACCTCACATTCCAGTCCTGTTTGCTGTGCTCATCGAGATTCATACACTTGAGTGTGTTTCCAAACCTGCAGGTGGAAGACCCTCATGCGGACCCTCTGATATCTTGGTTCAACTGCATGCTGAACAGATTTGTCTACAGGCAGAGGATTCCTCTTGCTATAGCAGCAGATGCTTTGGTTCCTTTTGTTCCTCAAATGCATCTTCCTGGTCAGCTTTACAGGCTCGAGATGGAGGGCTTTCTGGCAATCTTCCCTGCTCTGGATTGACACAGCAACTTTACTTCATCGACTTGGTGAGGTTCCCGACTGTTGCTCCATGGGCTCCAACTGCCTTTCCATGCAAGGAGTCCTATTTCTGATTGGGATCAGGCGAGTTGAGGTCAAGGACTTTTTCTGACCTAGGGCAGTTCTGGTCTTCTCCTCAACCAGGATACCATCCTTTGGTCCCTCTGATTAGCTTCAGTCCTTCAAGAGAGGCTTCTTTTCCTTGTTTGACTGTTCTTTAGATTCCCCACCTCTCAGCTACCTATGCTGTTTGGTCAGCCCAGATCCTGTAGGGTTATTTGGTTTCTTGTTCCACCATTCTGGGAGGTTCAGGTAAACCAGATTCCAAGATTGGTCTTTAGGGCGAGTACAAAAATCCTATTAATATTTTTAGTGACAATACACCGTACCTTACCCACCATTCACTTATACCCCTGACATGTTGCAAGAGTAATTTGCAGTGAATGTCTGGATTTACACACATTTCTCTTCATGCCACACGGGACAGAGTGCCCTACAACAACAACATGGCAGCAAAGACAGCAAACCTATGATATTATGATGCACACCTGTTTTTTTCTGTTTTTTTTTTAATACTGTTTTATAATTAGCTGCACAGATGTCTGCAGTTTAATTGTTAATTTGACACGTCAGGTTGTCATGGTTACCTGGTGCCTTTAAGAGTAGTCAAAACCATTTATTTAGGCATTTATTTTCTGATCTAGACGTTTTTCTGATACTGCAGCACCACGTACTTGCATACTTACATTTATTTATACCAACCATGTGTTTAATACTGCATTATTGATGAATGTGTGTAATAAAACACTTGTCAGGATGCAGTTTTTGGTGAGAGGGAGCAGTATTGAATGTAACAATTAAGAAATGTTCACTGTATGTGAATCTTCCTGGTGCATGTGTTTTAAAGTTCACAGAATGAATAACTGCCTGTGAATGTTTGGTAAATGTCAGATTCATTGCTTTTTAAGCATTGGTTGTCTTGCTGTTGGACAGATCCTCCCCTTGACAAAGGGGTGCTGTGTGTCACAGTCCGACGGCCCGGGGCACACAAAATGTCTTAAAGTAGCGTGCAAAAAAAGGTGCCTGGGATGCAAATCACTGAAAACACAGGAAGTAGGTGTTTGTGCGTTACCTGGGATACACAAAAAGCGCAAAATTTAAGAAGGGCCAGGTCTTCAACAGAGCCTCTAATGGTGAGGATGCTTGGCTGCTGGACACCTGTCGGTTGTGGCCCTCTAACGCACCCACACAGACACAGAGGCTAGCTGCAGCGCCAAGGTTCAGCATACCAAAGCAAGCAGGAGTGACGCATGTATACACAATGCAAGTCAGAAGTACAGGATATGCAGTACACTAAGGAAGAAGTCCATACATCAAGGTAATAGGAGCGCTGGTGAACAGCAGAGGGCCTGTGATGAAACGGCTGGTAGGACACTTAGGAGGAGCAGGTAGAAAGTACAAACAGCCACAAGAGTGGAGCTGAGACTCACAAGTAATCACAGGTGCTAGAATCCACTGAAGCTGGAGAAAAAATCCACTTGCTGGGAGTGCAGGTTCACAGAAAGCAGCAATGCGACTAAGATTTGCAGGGATCTCAGGAACAAACATAAAACGACAAAGAGGGTCCGGCTTGTAATGAGAAGACGCGTTGCTCGAACGTCAAGCAACAAGTGAGCTGAACTTTTAACAGAGAGGTTCAGAGCGGATTGGCAGGAAGCCGAGTAGCTCGGACAGGAGGCAAAACCTGGCGCCAGATCATCACACAGGGAAGTGCGACATTGTGAGACTCCAAAAAGTCTGGTTACTATACCATAAGAATAATTTTGTTATATCTGTTTGATAAGTGCAAAAAAACCCTATAAAAACTGATCAGAGCGGTCATCTGCACACTTCCTGTGTTACCCCAAAGAGCCCATTAGGATTCTAGAGCCTATTAAAGATAGTGGACTACAAAAGGATTAGCCTTTATGTTGTAGAGATCTTAAGAGTGTGAAGGTTTGAGTAATTCAGCAAAAGACCACTGGACAAGGCTGACAACAATCAAACCACAAAAATGCTGTGCGGTCAGCTCACATCAGGGCTTGAAGCGGAGATATACTCACCTATGCTCCAGTGATGTGATAGCCACAAATTCTTTTGCCAGCATGTACTCTGCAGCTTTATGGGGGTGCGGCATCTTCAGCCCAGCATGACATCAATTCCACACATGCGCACTGGAGTTTATTCATCCCGGCACGCATAACATTTCGCTTTTTCATTGCAAATTTCAATGGAAAATTACAGGTAAAATTGAGGGCTGGTAATGATTAAAATGTTTGTGTTCGATTAATCGAAATTTTTTTTAAATCGATTCATCGATTAATTATAATGCACATACAGATCCAACTACATTGGCCTATTCACATGCAGTACAGCAATGAAGTAATAAAATGAACTAGGATCACACTAATCCAGCACGTTCTTAATCTCACGTGCCCCACTCAATATGGCCGCCGCTTGAGTGGGGCAACTCAGAATAATAACGTGCTGGATTAGTGTGATCCTAGTTCATGTTATTACTTAATTGCTGTGCTGTATGTGTATATACCAATGCCTTGGCTGGCGCTCGTGCAGAAAGTTTCTTGGGCAAACTCACCGGCCCAAGTGGCTCCGTCGGCTAACGAAGGGGGGAGGAGTCCGGAGACGTCACGGACATCGACGTCACCGGATCGCCGACAAGACTCCCGGAAGCCGCCGGAGAGGTGAGTGTTTTCATTAGCGATCAAAATAATTTAAATTGATCAAAAAGTTTAACGATTAATCGAGAAATGAATCTTTAATTTCCACAGCCCTAGTAAAAATATTTATTTTCCTTCTTTTTCCCATTAAGGAGTTTCTTCTTTAAAGTGACATTAAACCCTCAGATTTTTTTTAACATAAACCAATACTGTAATGTGTGCCTTACTGTAATCCATGGTTGTTTCCCTTCCCTTTTAAATCCGTATCTCTTCTCATGCTGGGCAGAACTTCTGTTTTGCCGCAGACTGCCTTGTCTCTGGAATGGATACATGGTGTCTGTGTGCAGGTTCACAACCTGAGCCAGCACTACAGGAAGAGGCACTCAGCTGCAAAGGGAAGTTCTCCCCCAGCATGAGAAGAGATAAGGATTTAAAAGGAAGAGCAGCAAAGAGAAGGGAAACTACCATGGATTACAGTAAGGCACAAATTACAGTATTGGTTTATATTAAAAAATCTGAGGGTTTAATGTCACTTTAACATTACTCTTTTATACATCATAGAAAACATCTCTGCTCCAGAATAAGAAGCATTTGATGACTCTCTTACCAGGCACACTACCGTAGAGGACCTCACATGATCTGGCTGGAGCTCGTAGATCCTCAGGAGGTGTTAACAGCGATGGATCTTCTTCAGCACTTCTCATGTGATGGTAAAATCCAGGAATCAGAAAAGTAATATTCTAAGAAACACGGAGCCCAGAAAGAAAAAGCACAGACGGTTACAGAACAGCCACAAGCAAGTAAGCATTTATTATTGTTTAGTTGCTTTTTTTTTTTAGTTTCTCACATAGGTAAGGGACACCTAAAAGGGTGCTTGATCCCTTCATGTTTGAGAAGTTTACAACCTCAAAACCAGACCAGGGCACTTCCCAGGCTTTGGAGATGTAAGTATCAGAAATGTCCTTGATATTTAGTCTACCTTACTGAAACTGACAGTTTTATGACAACAAATCTTTTCTAGGTCCTATACACTGGTGGCAAGCCTTTATGTTTTTATTTATTTAAAGTAGTATTAAACTCAAACATTTTTTCAACAATTAATCCAGATCAAACAAATATACATTGCATTCGAAAAATGCAAATATATTAGTCTGACCTATTTCCTATGTGCCTTCATTTTTTTCCCCACCATATAAAAAAAGAAGCAGCTAAGAAATAAAACTCATATGATAGCAGGGAGCATAAATCTAGTTACAAAGAAAAGTTTTATTTACAAAGATCTTTTTCATTGCTACACACACGTTTCAACTAAGTATACATGTTTATAGCCATGAAGAATGGTGGAGGGCAAAACAAGAAGATATTTCTAGTGCTGGCTTATCTCAGAAAAAAAAAAAAAAAAAAAAAAAAAAAACAATCAAGCAAACCTGTCCAAGAGGGCAGATTACTATTTGCCTCAAACTGGTCCGCTAGGAATGTCTTTGAAGGTCTGAAGGCTGCGACGCACTGCACACGGAGCGGTGGCGCGTTGCCTTCACGAGCAGTGTGTCATGTAATTTTCTCCCTGGCACGTCAGCTTGCGAGAGCTCGCATAGCTGAGCGTGCCGAGATGAAAAATTTCATCTTCAGCCAGTCAGCTCGCGCGTCTCAACCCGCGCGTCAGGATGCGACGTCTGGCCGGTTGTTACGCACGAGTCGATTGGCTGAAAGTGCAGTCAATCATCTGCCTGCACTCAGCTCACACACTGCACACAAAGCTCCGTGCCGGACAGCTTTGCTTCGCTCTGCACGGCTTTACGTGCAGTGTGTCACAGGCTTGAGGTTTTACCCGAGATGACAGGGGATAGTCTCAGCTATAGGGAGCTAAGAATGTCTGTTTTGAGCTTCTCTCCTTTGTGTTCTTGTTTGTGAAGACATACTTTCTGATAGTAGACCTATGGCATGTACTGAATAAAAAATAAAAAAAATCACTATTTTATGACTCCTGGCATTGAGCTAACCAGCTCTGGGAAAAAAAAGTATAACATTTACATTTGATGTTATGATAAAAGTGCACCCATTCTTTAAAGAATAACAGCATATCTATAAAACTTTAAAATGACTATAAAGCCCCTTTCTCAAAACAATTTACGGTTTGCCACTTGGATTCCTACCTTCCCCAGTAGCTGTGATCTGTCATATCCAAAGAGAAAGTGTGAAAAATTTCCATTCAAGCCTTTTATGGATCCATCCGGAAGGAGGGTGATCAGGCCACTGATAGAGGACAGGACAGTTATACTGCCATAGTATTCTTCCACTGAAGATACACCTTCAGAAAAGTCCTCTATCAGAGTCAGACTAAGAGGAAAAGTGACACCATCACGTGACACACCCACAACTTTCTGGTGCTGGATGCTCTAAAACAAAAACAAAAAAGTATACACATATGTTAGAGGTTCTTTCAATCTGTTCAAGTATAATAATGTTCAAGTATCCGTCAATATAGTGACAGAAAGTGCTTTAAAAAATAGGCGCTGGGATTATTTTTTTTATGGTTTTCAGCTACCTGGCTTTCGGTATACAAAGCAAAAAGACTTCTGCTGCAGCAAGGAAGCGGTCTTACTTAAAAGGAGAACTATGGGGTCAGTGTTTTTCCCCATAGTTCTCCTTAGGGTAACGGGAGGACACAAACTAGCGTCCTCCCGTTACCCTAAGCTCAGTATACCGCGAGCTACAGCTCGCGGTATACTGAGACGCCGCAGCCGGAGCGTATCCCCGACGTAGATGACGGGATCCGCCCAGCTGCGTGAGTGACAGCTGGCTCTGCCTATCTAGAGGCAGAGCCAGCTGTACCCGCCCCCTCCACCGTCCGTTCCGCCAGTCAGCGCTGGCAGATCGGAGAGGGGAATCCAGCCCCTCCCCCTGTCACGGCAGAGAGCCGTGATAGGATCGAGAGGCGAGCGAACCCGGTATGTGTTCGCTCACCTCCCGATCTACTGAGCCGACCTGTGACAGTCTCATTGTCACAGGTCGGCTAGAACTATGAGGTGAGTGAAAAGCACTCACCTCATAGTTCTCCTTTAACTCCCATCGTGCAGAAGTCCCTTGTGAATCCCAGATCTTGCTTGGTCCAGGTATAAACAATAAATCCACACTACTGTGTACCCTACCATAGGACTATTGTGGAAATCACATGTATAATGCACACAGATATTTTTAAAAAGTCTTGACGTGTCTCCCTTATTCATTTGACCTTACAAACAAGCACCTTGTGTGCAAAACATGTCAAGGCTTCCTTTCCATAAACCTGTGTGCATCTGATTCACACAATAAACCTACCGTTGAACAGAGAGTGGCATGGGCTGAGGTTTTGGATTTAATTATGTGTACCAGGCTTTTGGGGTTGTTCAGCCCTGCTTACAAGACATTTCAAGCATCCAAGTCAATGATGGTCACATTAGATAGTTCGTACCTGTGCCCATACTACCAGCAGCAGCTTATGAATGTCTTGACCCAATTGACAGACCTCTTAGGAATGGACCTGGTAAAATTCTTCTGCTGAGCATTTGATAGCTCACAGTCAGGAGAACCTTAGGGGTCGCTCGACGCCAGGAGAACCTTAGGGGTCGCTCGACGCCAGGAGAACCCTAGGGGTCGCTCGACGCCAGGAGAACCCTAGGGGTCGCTCGACGCCAGGAGAACCCTAGGGGTCGCTCGACGCCAGGAGAACCCTAGGGGTCGCTCGACGTCAGGAGAACCTTAGGGGTCGCTCGACGTCAGGAGAAACTTAGGGGTCGCTCGACGTCAGGAGAACCTTAGGGATCTCTCCATACCAGGAGAAAATTAGGGATCACCCATTGGCAGGAGAACATTAGGGATTACTCAATGTCAATGGGCAATTAAAGAGCAAACCCATGTGACAAGTAAAGCCATTCAGGGTCAGAGAACCTGAACTCAAAACGTGAACATTTGCTATTACATAGGGAACATCTAGAAATAGTAATTGTGCCTAAGCAAAGCCCAGAAAAAATAAATTCCAGCTGAAAAATAACAGTGTGCCTTAAGCCTCTTAGCTGTGTATCAGCAGCGTGAGATCATCTGAGACACTATGCCTGTCACTGCTGACAAATGCCATTGCTGGAGTGCATGAACGGAGAGAGGAAAAGTCTGCAAAGAGGCTACAGGAGAGCAGCCACACAAACGATACAACACAACAAAGATACAACAAAAGATGAGAAAAAGGTGAAGACATGCATTTTATTTTAAGAAAAATATAGCAATTGTTTATGATACACAGTGTTTACACATGGATACTGTATATCAGCTGGAAAAGGAAGGTGCTTTATTATGAGATTTAAGAACGTTAAGTTCAGCTTGGACACATTCCCTCTCACACCTCAACTGGTCGATGAGGCCAACAATCCTAGCTATAGACTAATAGTGAGAAAACTGAAAGACAGCGGGTGTGGGCCAATTTGAATTCTCCTTTCTCAAGTAGGTTTTTGCGTAATGCAACACCCGGGGTTCAGAGAGAGCTCCAACAGTAATCTAAAGGCATGATCTAAAGCCTTGGTTCCCAACTGGTGGGTCGTGACCCAAAGGTGGGTCTCGACCCCGTGTTCAGTGGGTCACCGCATGCCTTCCACTTTTTTAGGTGAGAGGCTCCTCTGCCTCCCCTAGCGCAGCACTGTCAGTTCTTGCGCCAAGCAGCCATTCAAAATATGCTGCCTGGTGCCGAGTGTCAGCTTGAGGTGGGATGGGGCTGTGGCCGCGAGGGCGCTCCATCCATAAGTGCATTGCTTAAAGCTCCCTCACATGTACTAAAGAGGTGCCTGGACCAGAGTGACATCACATTCTGGCTCCCGGCAAATCCACAGGGCGCACAAGGGAGCTGTACAAGCAATGCACATATGGATGGAGCTCCGTCACAGTTCAACAGATTGTGTCTGTAGTTGTGTATGTAGGTCAGTGTTTTTGAGGGCCCGTTCACACTTGTACAGTGCGTTAATTGCATAGTACCGTGCGATTAATGCACTGTACCATGCAATCACATCTACCATGCATTCTGGTGTGGGAGGTGTGTTGGGTTGCTATTCATTTGAATGGTTCCCCCTAAACGCACCCCCCACTCACAGGTCATACGCCTGCACTGGAACACGCGGTACCCTAATTCTGTGCATTACATTGCAGTGCAACTTGGGTTGCGACTTAATGACTAAAGACAAATGTGGGTCCTGAGGTTACACAGGTTGATAACCACTGATCTAAAAGGTTCCTGCTTATTTAAAGCCACAATCTGGGAAACTGTACTGCTCGAATCACATCTCTCCCTCTCCTCTGTGTTACGTGCAGGAGATGGCGTACAAGGCAAGATTTTTATACTCTGCAGCAGTCCTCAGCACATAACACACAGCTTTTTAATGATAATTACAATACCCAATGCGGTGTGTAAATTATCATTTTGCCCAGAGTGTGGCTTTAAATTTACAAAAAAACTGTAGAGCCAAAACACCTAACCAACAGGGTATCCCCATCCATTACGCAGTTTTGAGGAACCTAAAAAAGGATTGTACACTATAATTTAATAGTGTAGAGAGTTTAACAGCAATGTTTGAAGTCTACCAAACTCTGGCAATACCACGGATTTCCTTTAAGCAGTCTTAGGTAGGACACAAAAGTAATGCTGGTCTTTCCCAAAAATGTATGATAAATGATAGGCCCCTTTCACGGACATGGATCTCCTCCTGATCGGAGCGGTACGGATGGGATGTCACCGCTGTGACATCTGTGTCCGTCCAGTTTTTTACTTCATCTTGCAATGGAGGAAAAAACTGAAATGACTGGACCCTGTCTTGGTCTATGGGGAATCGTATTTACACAGACATGTGTCCATTTCCATCAGATTACCCCCGATCCGGCACAATCAGGTCCATCAAAACAGAACACTGTTCTGTTTCTTTTCTGGACCTGGCTGGAGTCAGGGTAACCGGGTGTAAACGGATTAGGGCTGCAGCTAACAATTATTTTCATAATCGATTAATTGCCCGATTACTCGATTGGTTGCATTAAAAAAAACACTCCCAGCCCCAACTAATCGATAATGGGGATAGTTGTCAACTATTCTCATAATCAATTTAATTGATTAGTTGTTGCAGCCCTAAAACAAATGCCCATTCGTTTACACACAGCTGCCCATAGACTAGTACGGGGCATCCAATTGGGTGCGCCTGAAAAACTGATGGATCCGATCGGATCGTGCACGTGAAAGGGGCCATATAGTTGTATCTTTTTTTTCCAACTCTGTTTGTTGTACTAATACAAACATTGTACAGGATTACAAATATGCAATGCATTCTAAACAAAATGAATGATAAGGCATAGTTATATCTAAATAGGCAAAAGAATGAAATGGTGAATGGGGTAATTAGTTGGAACCACCTAAGTGTGAAGTTACACCAACGGTCCCAAATATTATTGAACCTCTGGGGCAGTTACCTTTCCTATACATGACATTCACTGATATACAATGTGTCTCCATTGAGAAATGGTAGGAGGAGAGGGGCTCATCCAGCTGGTAGCTATAGATTTGTGGGTCCCCTTAGAAATATTCTCATGCATCAAAGCTATTGCTCCTCATCCAACAAACCAAACAAACAAACAGATTTCAGTAGTATATATATAGTTGCAGCTTTTACCTGCGACATCTCTTTTTTATGGTGGGGGACTTGAACGGATGGCATTAGGTCTGTAATGTGGTGCCCTAGAACCTCCTCTGGGTCTGTATAGCCATAAAGTTGTGCACAAGATAGATCACAGGAAACAATTCTCCCCTAGAAGACACAAAGTGATAACCAGTCACTAATCTATAATCATTAAATGGGTAGGATTAAGCAAGGATTATATCGGAACTCCTGGCAAACAGCTTAATACATATATATGAATTGCTTTATCTGACAAATCTTTACAGCTTGTATATGTCATCTGTCTGCCCACAGAGAAATTATTCAGTAGTGAGATTCTAACCCAGTAAATAGTCTTAAGACAGAAAGGTGGCAAGAGGAGCTACAAACAGGGAAAAGAGTGCCTCCTGCCTGACTAAACAGTGTGGCAGGGGTGTGTGCATCACAACACTGGCAGAATTGTTCCACATTCAATGACTAGATTACACCTAAAAAATCCAGCACTTAAAAGGAGAACTATGGGGTTAAGGCTTTTCCCCGTAGTTCTCCTTAGGGTAACGGGAGGACACAAACTAGCGTCCTCCCGTCACCCTAGGCTCAGTATACCGCGAGCTTTAGCTCGCGGTATACTGAGACGCCGCAGTATACCGCGAGCTGCTGCTCGCGGTATACTGAGACGATGCAGCTGAAGCGGATCCCGACAATTATGTCGGGATCCGCCCAGCTGCGTGACTGACAGCTGGCTCTGCCTATCTAGAGGCAGAGCCAGCTGTACCCGCCCCCTCACCCATCCGTTCCGCCAGTCAGCGCTGGCGGATCGGAGCGGGGAATCCAGCCCCTCCCCTGTCACGGCAGAGAGCCGTGACAGGATCGAGAGGTGAACGACCGACGGTATGTGTTCGCTCACCTCCCGATCTACTGAGCCGACCTGTGACAGTCTCATTGTCACAGGTCGGCTAGAACTAGTGAAAAGCACTCACCTCATAGTTCTCCTTTAAGATAAAAAATTCTGGGGTTCCTTAGCCTAAAGCTGAACACCAGATACAACTCTTTATGCATACTTACATTGGTTCAGCTTGGCCCAATGTAAGTAGACATATGTCATACCTGATCGGACACTGGGGATCCTGTTGTAGTAGCTGGAGCTACTACAGCACTTTTCAGGTCCTGTAGTGGCACTGAGCTAAGCAGCTTACCTTCTGCTCTGAAAACACAGAAGGTCTCTCCCTCAGCACAGCGGCCATTCAGAGAACGCCAAGTATTTTTGTCAATGCATACAAGGAGTATTCTGGTGGACGAGGGGCACATTAAGCCATCACCGCCCCTTGTCTCATCAGAGAACAGCTTGCATTCAGATTTCTGTCATTACAATGGAACTTGAAAAATGTTTCCTTCAATTTTGGATAGTTCTGAAGGGTTAGAACGTTGCCCTGTGTACCCACTGAGAGAACTGCACTCACCATAGTAAGTTGGAGAGAAAATTTCCACAACAGGTACACAGACATCTATAGACACTCCACTCTTTGAGGAAGAGAATATGGCTGGGGTTCTTCTTTAAGAATACCTTTAAAGTGCAATTCAAGTCAAAAGGTTTTTAAGCTATTTCAAATGCTGATTAAATAACTTAAAATGGATGCTGCTCCTTGATGTTTAAAAATGTTAGTTTCCTGCAGGCTCAGCTGTCCCCTGAGCACTGGTCCTGATATCCTGATTTAGGGTGGCTCCTTTCCCTTGCGGGGTCCTATGGAGTCACCCTTGTTTGTGCATCTCCACAAGCACACAGACCCAGCAATATAAGCAACTCCTCTGCTTCCTGTTCACGTCTCCTCTCTCAGCTGAGCTGAGAAAGTTGGAGCTGTTCGGAAACATGAGGACTGTAAATGCTTGGGCAGAAATTAAAAGAAATACTTTGCTGGGCAATGTGTATTTGTTTGATCAGGATTCATTATTGAAGTTTGAGAGTTTAATACTACTTTAACCCCTTAGTGACAGGAGACATACATTGTACGTCCTCGCCACTAAGTGCTCAAATAACTGCTCCGGTACACGAGCAACTATTTGGGGATCTCTTATGCCGGTAACCGGTGAGAAGCAATGGTTACCGTTCATAAATGAATGTCTCAGTATTGAGGCATCCATTTATGAAAAAGTTTAGCTTTTACAGACACGTGATCCCTTTCAGAGATCAGATGTCTGACAGTGATAGCAGAGCAGTATTTACCGCACTTGCTGTCACTGTTTGACAGCTGGTATAGATCAGGATATTCCGATGTATGCTGGGTTTTTTTTTTTTTTTAATGTTACAGGCTTCTGATCATTCTGGGAACGATCAGAAGCCTTTAATGACACTGATCCTGATATGCTGTCGGGATCAGTGTCACTAAGGGTATTATTGGCTGTTCCTAAGTTTGGAGCCACCTAACAATAAGCAAAAATGAATGAATTAAATTAGCAAGCAGTCATAGTGAGATTCATTCACAATGACTGCTTGATTTATAATTTTTTTTAAAAGTGCTTAAATCGTGGAAAGTGTAACAAAAATGTATAAATTTGACAACTAAAAATGTATATATACATTTTTTTTTATACTATCAGTACTACAAAAAAAATTATCCCTTACAATTAAAATCTGCAGCTGAGCTGCAGATTTGTTTTTCACGAATTTTTAAAAAATGTAACCCCCTCATGACGGTGATGTTCAAAGTATGTCGCTGTCACTAAGTGTGGCACTTAGTGACATTGTATGCCAGGTGACCACTATTAGCTTTTAGAGGAAAAAAAATGAAAGTGTTAGCTTTTAGTTATAGACTGAGAAGTACAGACTCATTAAGAATCATCTCTTCAGGGAAGCCTATCCCACCTCAACCTAACCACTGAACCATCACCTTCTCAAACAATTCATCCCCGCACAGCTACCTCCTCATGTATCACTTGGCCCTCCCTTTTAGACTGTAAGCCCTCAGGGGCAGGGCCCTCCTTACCATCTTGTCTTGAATTGTGATTGTAATGTCTTCCTTCTATTGTAAAGCGCTGCGCAAACTGTTGGCGCTATACAAGTCCTGTATAATAATAATACAGTAAATTTTCTAAAATCTTACGGATATGAGGTGTTTCCACAAAGAGGACAAATAAAATTAATGTATTGCATTTTTTTAGCTGTGCTATTTTTCTAAAAAAGAACAATAATCAAAACTGGGGAAAAGGTGTTTTCTTCTTGTTTTGTTTATATTTGATTTGCCCTAAATGAGGCGTTAGGCACACATATGTGATATAAACACATAGCCCTATCTGTCCTCTAAAAAAACAATATATATTACGTATGGGTGCACTTAGTAAGAAAGTATCACACAGCAAATATGTAAAAAGTGTGACAGTCTTTAAGGAACGGAAACTAAAAAAACAGTCATGAAGGGGTTAAAGCTAGTCGCTCTTTTATGTGAAATAAGAAATAACAAAATGCCAATGTGGCACCAAGTACAGCAAGTCGTGAATAGGAATAAGCATGCATAACACATTTCAATGACTGACAAGACCTAATATCGGGACAATAACGCACATCTTGCCGAAATGATAGAACAGTTGTAATAGTCTGGGCCGTCTCAAGGAACAGCAGACATTGGCTCTGTACTCTGCGTATCCACAAACGCAGCATGACCACATCTCCTCCATTGCGCACTGCTTCAACCTGAAAGGCAAAACATTACATAATGAAATTATACCATGACAACAAATAGAGTCTACAACAAAAATACACAGCGTGCAGGAAGGTCTCCGCTGGAAAAGGGAACTGTATGTTCACTTTGCACATGCTGCATGTAAAGCAGCGTGTGCAAGGAAGCCGTGTAGAGTGATCGGTCTGGGTGTGTGTGGATCTTAAAGTCAGCTACATCATCTGCATGGTGTAGAATAGGGGAAGACAAATGAATATGGAATTCAGGAACCAGTCTGTCCAATCCAGGAGCCAGCTTGATTTTTTTTTTTTTTTTTTAGGAGCCTGCTCCATTGACAAGAACTAGAGAAAACCTGTAACATTAGGTGCAGGGGCTGTCTTTTCTAAGGAGCATTGGCCACCTGGTTCCTGGGATTTGTCCAGCTCTGGCATATAAAGCCTTATCTTCCCAACCCCACTGGCACTGTTAGGTCCATGTATATGATGTTCGTGGGTCTTATGTGATTATTTTTCGAAAACAAATGTATTTACTTTAATAAAAAAAAAAAATCTATGGGGGGGGGGGGGTGAATTTCATAGCAAAGGAGCCATTTAGATGCAGTTTAGTCAAGCTACTTTACCAAGTGCTATATCTAATTTTGCATCTCACGTCTATTATCTTAATGGATGTGGCTAAATAGAAAGGAATTTATCAAAACTGGCGCAGACTAAAACTGCAGCAGCTGTGCATGGCAACCAATCAGCTGCTCTCTTTCATTTTCAAATATTAAATATTAACTGAGCAAACTGAAGAGAGAAGCTGATTGGTTGCCATGGGCAACTGCTCCAGATTTGATCAATTCCCCCCATAGAGTTCACACATAACCCATACCGGTGGCACAGTTTATAAACTATGGGGGGAATTTATCAAAGCTGGAACAGATTTGCACTGCAACCAATCAGCTTCTCTGTCTCATTTTCAAATCTTAGCTGAGGAAACGGAAGAGAGGTGCTGATTGGTTGCCACGGGCAACTGCTCCAGATTTTTCTGCTCCAGTTTTGATAAATTTCCCCCAATTTATATAAAACGTTCCACTTGGTTCCTCATATAATCTGAAGTGACATATACAGTACTGGATGTGCTTTGGATGAACAGGACAACCACTGAAAGGTTAGAAGTGTTTATTCTGAGAATGAGCTGACCAGAATACTGTTATGCTGCATCTAATTCATTCATTCGAGTCACAGTCTGAATCTACGTCCAGACACATCTTCAGATGTTAGCAGAAAATGGGATTTTGATGTGGCTGCTATTTCATTCCCTGTAGAGACTTTCTTTATAAATAGAAGGCACAAGGAAGACTACGTGTTCCCATCTTAATCTACAAATGTCTACATTGTGTCCTCTTCAAAAAGATTAAAAGGCTGTATGTAGAGATCTAAGACTTCCAATGAACAGAAGTTCTAGGATTCCTCCGGCAAAGCCTGCATCATCTGCACTTCAAAACACTCCATACGAACATTGTGGGTCTCCAGAGACTCCGGCACAGACTTTCTAAATCGCCATTTATCAGTTATGTTTCTGAATATTAAACACCACATTCTTTTCGAGGTTTAGAAACACACATTCTGTCCACTGTGTAGATAGTATGTACATACATATGAAGGGAGACTGTACATTATTTGTAGTCTCATCTACAGACAGGCAATCATTTGTTACATTAAATGTCTTGCAGGAGGGCTCACTGCAGATATTCGGGGGCTGAAATATTTGGCTTTGGTAAATCCTTTCTTTAAAGCAGAGCTCTGGGCAAAAATGTTCTTAACCCTTGCCGTGTGGCTACCACCGCACTTCGAGGGTTAAGTGTTTGGTTTTGTCTAGGTGCTATGAAAAAAAAAAGTTCTATTCACCTGATCCTAGCCAGCTTGCCTTTAGACCAGTTCCTGGAGCCTCTCTCGGCCCCCATTGCAGCAGTCTAAGGATCCTTGAATCATTACGTTCTATACACAGTGTATAGGATGTGAGGACACTACAGTGCGGGGGGCAGCCCCACTGCAAGGGTTTAGAACACTTTTGCCTGGAGTTCTGCTTTAAGGGACCATACACGTCACATGCATTGGGGCTGCGCTGGTGCATGCAGAACATACAGACAAGGCAATATTTTTTTCAGCACAGCATGGTGTGACATGGTACAACCGCAGTGCAGTATGCTGTACCAACAAAACTTTATGAAATGTCTCATGACATTTCAATAAAGTTTTAACAAAAAAGTAAAGACCTGGATGCCCTGAGATCAGTGCATTAGCACTGAACATGTCAGCGCCCCCCAGTGGCCATGCATGGAGAACAGCTTGTTGGTGTGAATGGGCCCCATAGGAGCCTGTCCCTTTACCCAATAAGGACAAAGTGGCAGGTTCTATTAACAACAACCCTTCACGCTGATATTCACCTATGAGGTACTCCCTCACCACTCGTGTCACAGCCCTAGGATATATTCACTACTTTCATGGGGGAGAATCTGACCTTCTCCCTTTCTCTCAGGATGCAATGCCTAGCCCTGAGCAGCCAATGACCAGGCCAAAATACTCTCACTGGTGGAGTGGAAAAGGAAATTCACCTGTTTAGGCTCTGACACAGCCTGTACTTCCAGAAATTACATCGAATATCCCAGCAAGGTGACATGATTATGTCAGTTGCCAAATAACCTGGCTTTTTAGTCATGGCACTCTCCCTCAATGAATGAGAACAAGAAGCACCTCATTTGACGCACTCTAAATTTAGATTTATATTGTAGAACCATCCTTCTACATGATCTGTTTTATAAATGTTCTTAGGACATGTGTCAATGGACGTTGTTCATTTTAAGTGGGAATCACATTGCAATGCAAGTCTACGCTGATGCAAACCCGCTTGAAGCAGGTCAAATGGAGCTCAACTGAAGGTCATTGAATCACTGAAGGTCACTGAATCCATTGATGAATTCTGAATGATATCAGAAGCGTCTCACACTGACGTCAAACTGATACCATCGACACAAGCCCAAAGCTCACAGTGCATTCCATATAAAGTCTTTATAATAAGGTCACACTTACCACTTCTCCAGGTACCCGTGAAATGCCATCAGCTTCTGTGAGCTCCTCCTCTAAAACCTCGGAGATTCGGTGGCTGGATGCAGGAATCAAACTGGACAAACCCATTCCAATTAACTCCATACTGCTATATCCAAAGAGCCTGCAAGCCTTATCATTGGCCATTAAAACCTAAAGAAAGATAAAGAGCATTCTGTAGACACATGGCATTCTGAAAACATTGTACGTATATAAAAGGTTGTTCTTCAAATAACGCTAACAAAAGAAGCCGTGCTATTAAAAGCTGATAACCAATGAAATATTTAAAAGGTGCACACTGTGACAACAGTAGATTGCCTGTATTCACTCACACAGCACAAGTGTGTGCTCCCAGGGGTGCTTCTAACAAGTTCAGGAGGTGTTTCTGCAGCTTATGGTAAATAAAATGTAAGTAAATAAGAAATCATGTAAACAAAAGCAGTGATCTGGAAAACATAAGTTGCTTGGAAAACACTTTCCTACTATCAGGCGCCACTGACTGCACTAAACTGCTAAACGCTGCTGTCAGGCTGACTGCTATCCTAACATGTTCATAAATAAACTCGTCAACGGTATGTCCAGACAATACTTAAATGTACCCCCCAACCTCCTTCTCTCCCTCTAGAACAGTGGTTCTCAACCTTTCTAGGGCCGGGACCCCTTGGTAACATTTGCCAAGTTGTGGTGACCCCCAACGGAGCGCTGGACTCCTGAATAAGTAAGGTGCTGGACTTGGGACTAAAAATAGAAGCACACTCACAAGAATACAAGCCCTCCCCAGCCTCTGCTACATGCTCTGTTTCCATGCAGCCTTCTCAGCCCCAGCACTGCTTAGACACCCGCCTCCTGCAGAGCTCACATTGTATTGGAGGCAGGAAGACAGCAGTGGCTGTGAATAGGAAAGCCCTGCTGAACACTCCCCGGCCACTAGATGTCGCTGCAGCGGCCAGGGAGTGTATATAGCGGCACTTTTATATTCACAGCCTCTGCTGTCCTCCCGCTGACTGACACTGCTGCGCTAGGAGGAGGCTGAGGAGCCTCTCACCTAGCGCAGCAGAAGTGGATGCTAAGACCCCCTCAACAGTGATTTGCAACCTACTTTTGGGTCGCGACTCACAGGTTAAGATCCGCTGCTCTAGAACATGTTCCAGCATTATTTCTTTTTTCTTTGCCTTGTTCCTGTGAGAAACAGCTTTTATTTCTCTCCATAACATCATCAGGTTTGTAAAATTCTTGCAGAGGCAGCTGCTGGGCGCTCATTTACTATTGGCATGGGCACGTCTCTCAGAACTCCATCTCCCAAAGACACCTTTCCCTACATCCAGCATGTACATACAGTATGTAGGCAGGCTCTTGGGAGTCAAGGCAGCAGTATTGTTTTGTCAGGAAAGAAATCAACGTATATATGTAGAGTGGGACAGAGAGGATATAGGCAGAGTTCTGAAGTCAAGCAGGCAGAGCTGGCAATGCTGGTTGGGATTTCCATGAAGATAAGACATGTGTTGTCAGCCCAAACAGGAAATTAGGAGCACACTGGATTTTTGGTAGAGTAACAGGTACTTTTCTGTATTTGCAGGGATTTTAAAAGGTATAAAACATGAGAAAACAAATACAGTATATGCATAAGTGAAATGTACTGAATATGATTTTTATTTTGTTCTGCTGCAGATACAGTACTTTTAGGGGTTCCTTGAGCAGTAAGCAATATGACAGGTCATTCCTTTCACTGACCACCAATGTAAGGGTTCATCTCTCACACTCAACACCAATGTAAAGGGGGCACCTATTCGACTGACTACCAATGTAAGAGGGGCACTTTTCTGATGACCTCCAGTGTAAGAGGGGCACTTTTCTGATGACCTCCAGTGTAAGAGGGGCACTTTTCTGATGACCTCCAGTGTAAGAGGGGCACTTTTCTGATGACCTCCAGTGTAAGAGGAGCACTTTTCTGATGACCTAAAGTGTAAGAGGGGCACTTTTCTGATGACCTACAGTGTAAGAGGGGCACTTTTCCACTGACCACCAATGTAAAGGGGCATTGCTCTGACAGCCAATGTAAGGGGGATTACCTATAACCAAAAATGTAATGGGGCACTGCACTTTTCACTGTCTGTAATTTTTTTCCTGGCCATTATCATTAGGTTAATTTAATGATTACTGAAAGCAAAGTAGTGGTGTAGTGGAGGATTTGTTAAAAAAAATTACCCACTTTTGGTGTCAAATGAGCAAGGTATGCCACACTCCATATCCCTTTATTATTAAATCTGCTTACTGATCACATTAATGCATCATAAGCTGTAGATATTATTATTTTTAGTAGGGGGTTCCCTAAGACCCATACATTATTTCAAGGGTTCCTCTGTGAAAAAAAAATGGGTTGAGACTGAGACTGGTTTACATTGATCCATCAGGCAATGAGAAAATTTAGAAGGCGGCCATCATTGGCAACCTACATATTTCCCTTAGTTGCCCCATAGGATATAAAACACTGGCAAAAGGTATGATGTGTACCTGTGTGGTCCTGGTGCTGACAGTCAGTACAGCTCTGCTGGAACTTCGTGCACATGAAGGTAATGAGTGTATGGTATCATCTGGAGTGGGTATTCCACTGGCAGACTCCAGGGGTGAGCGGAGTAGAATGTTACTGGCAGCTGAAGACAGGCTGTAAGAGCTCCAATCATCACCTAGGAAAAATATATTTAAATAATTATTTAAAAAACAAACAGGAACAACACACAATACAACAACAGGTCTTTTTTCATGCCTGTCCTTACCAAGTCTCAAATATACCTTACATGCAGATTATAGATTGCTTTAATGTGCATTAGAGAAAAACAGATCACAGCACTTATCCCAGGAGTGGGCATGCAATACATTCTGATTACTTTATACAATTACTGAAAGAACTTTAAGGCTAATTACAAATAACTAATGGAAGATAAAAGGATTTCTGTGCAGAACATAAGACTTGCTTACTGCCTGTGACTTCTCTATGTACTAAAGCACAAGGATTACTCTTGGACACAGATCCCATTACATTCACCAACGGTCCCCCCTATCTTGCAAAACATCATTACTGCAGTCAGGTAGTAGATGGTAAGATCAAGTATAACAGTTGCTGTCACCGGAGACCATATTCAAGGCGGATTAAACAGGGGTGTAAAGCTTGGAAACTTTTAATTGTAATTAAGTGGATATACAACTGAACACATGAAGGAGAAATCATGTGACTCGTGTCTTTTTGTTAATCATGAATAATCCTTTTAAAGACATTGTCGGGTGGCTACTTATCAGAAGCAGAGGTTTTATTATTATTGTGCTGTTGTGTTACCAGTAAGGCTGGCTGTATTCCAGTGGTCCCTGGTTCTTCCCCCATGTCTTCTCCTTCGTGGGTTAGGCAGTTGGGGAAAAGACTTGCTTAGCAGAGAAACACTGTGCAGTGAAGAACAAGGGGAATGTGGCACAACTGAAGCCTCCATGCCTAAGACAAGGTTTCCTTTAAGAAAAAAAAGAAAACATGTTTATGAAGCATGAAAACATCAAACATCAGTACAATCAGCTCCTAATAAAACACTGGAAAGATCTAGACCAAGGGTCATCAAACTTCCTAAACAAGGGGCCAATTCACTGTCCAGAAGAATTGAGGACATGACTGCGGCCAGTGGATTACTAAGACAAGGTTTCCTTAAAGGAGGAAAAAAAAAGAACTTATCCTAAGCAATATTGTGGTGAGTCACCTGCACTCTATACAGCGTTGTGACCTTACAGGATGGTGGTGCTCGTAGTGATAACTTGTATGGCGCCGTGTGCAATTCCAATGAAGATCAGATAGTCACCAGCACACATGCAATGTATTGTTGATCCTATTACGTTTTATTGAATCATTGTCACCATTTGTCAAATATAGCCAACATATTGGGGCTGCATAGGATCCCTTCCTCAGGGTAACATAGACACCCCAAAATGTTAGCTATATATGACAAATGGTGAAAATAAAACATAATAGGACCAACGATACATTGCATGTGTGGTGACAGATGACTATCTGATCTTATCCTTAGCAAGGGCACCATGGAAGATGCAAGCTCTTTCTAATTTTCCTATTCATGTCCTCAAACTTATAAACAAAAGGCCAGTTTGCTGTGCTTGAGAATTTGAGTGGGGGAGTTGAAAATGCTCCAGCATCAGTGGAAGTAAAAAATGTCCCAAGCTCAGTGGTCAGGGGGCATTAAAGATGACCTAGCACCTGTGGTCAGCACAGGGAGTATAATTGCCCTATTGTTGGTGTCAATGGAAGGAATAGTGCCCCGTCATTGGTGACAGTAGGAGCTATATGGCGCTTTTTGAGGCGGCACAATGGATGTCTGCTTTTTTACATGAGGCTGGTACCACGTATGTCTGCTGTTCACACGATGAGGCTGGTACCACGTATGTCTGCTGTTCACACGATGAGGCTGGTACCACGTATGTCTGCTGTTCACACGATGAGGCTGGTATCACGGATGTCTGCTGTTCACATGACGAGGCTGGTACCACGGATGTCTGCTGTTCACATGACAAGGCTAATACCATGAATGTCTGCTGTTCACATGACGAGGCTGGTACCACGGATGTCTGCTGTTCACATGACAAGGCTGGTACCGTGAATGTCTGCTGTTCACATGACGAGGCTGGTAGCATGGATGTCTGAATGTCTGCTGTTCACATGACAAGGCTGGTACCATGAATGCCTGCTGTTCACATGACGAGGCTGGTACCACGGATGACTGCTGTTCACATGACAAGGCTGGTACCATGGGTGTCTACTTAATGCATAAATCATGCATGCTTGGCTGAAATGATCCACATGTGTACGTCTTCATGGGTTACAGAATGATCATGTGGAAGTCTGATCTTCCATTTGTGCTTACATGTCTATAGTCAGCTAAAATGTGCTACAACTCTAATAAAACAGCACAGAATACGACTAGAAGAGGTATTTTTATAAAGCAGTGAATCTGACTTTCACCAAACTTTCACTTCAGATTAATCTTCCAGGTGCATGTGTTTTAAATAACAGTGATTGATTCACCAGCAGTGAATTTCCGGTGAAAGTCACAAATAATGGCTTTATAAAGATTGTGCCTAATTGTGCCTGTTGAAATAAGTGTTGTGAGTGATTAGAACTCTTCCACTAACACGGCAATACACAATAATCTGCATACAGTCCTCACCGAGTCCACTGAAATGAACATATAGAATGGATGTGACAGTATTAGAGCTTCGCTGTATCTTCCCACACAGTCAGCTTGATGTGCCAAGTGTGACGCTCAGGCTGAGATAACAGCATCCCAGTCACATGTATATCCAGCAGCTGTCACCGGGTTATGTGTCATGCTGCTGGTGACAGACCTCGCTGTATTACTACAGAATGTACAGCATAGTCACATAAATGTGCATACCAAAAGATATACCAGCATGCTGATTGTCTTCCTATACTCTATGTAGGGAGATCAATAATCTGATAGTCTTCTACACAGGAGCCACTGTACAAGTTGGGACTGATTTAGAGGCGTGCTGAGAAGTTAACCCTTGAAGTGGGGCTGCCCCCACACTGCAAGGGTTAAATGCTAGTTTTTCTCTAGGGGAGAAAATAAAGAAGATACACTCACCACCCCTCAATCTAAAGAATACATTGCAGTCCCCAGCCTGCTTCTGGGACATCCCGCCATCAGATCACATGCTATGGCCAGCCCCGAGCCACCCGCTGCTTCTACCCCACCTCCTGCACAAAGCCAGCCGGACCGCATCTCACTGGGCCCTCCCGTCCACCGGGCAGCTCTCTAATTAGGCAACAGCTCTTGGGGCCTTGCGGCCGCCTAGTTCGCCTCATTAGGCAGCCGCTGCTGCCTGATTCTGTGCTGCCACCAGCCTCGGCCCACTGGGCAAGTGCCCAGTATGCCCAAAGGCAAGTCTGGCCCTGTCCACCTCATTGGTTTAGGGCGGCGCTTTCTGCTGCCCCCCTGGAAAGTTCCACCCTAGACAAATGCTTAGTTTGCCTTGCGATAGGTACACCCCTGCTCCCCACACGTCTTCATAAAAGAAAAAACACAAGCAATTATTATTATTTGTTGCATTGGAGCCAGTGAAGCTTTGCAACCGCGATCAGTGGATTGTGGGTGAAGTGCTCCGGCTCCTCTATAGATTCTCCCTCTTGTCGCTGTCTGCAGCTCGGTACGGACATTCAGTAACATAGATGGGAGGAAGAATGAATGAAGGGGAGAGGACGTCACCATACTTGTATTGAATTGAGAACTACAAGTCCCTCTGTCGCAGTGGCTGATGACTTGTGGTCTCTCCATTCACAGATCCTGTGGAAGAAGACCTTGACTATGGGTGTAACATGAAACATGGTGAGAAAGGTCAACTTAGATTTTAAAGGAGAACTCCGGGCAAAACTTGTATTCACCCTTGTGGTGGGCCTACCCCGCACTGCAAGGGTTAACTGCTCCCTTTTGTCTAGGTGCTAAAAATAAAAAAAAGTTATACTCACCTGGCCGGCTTGTTCTCCTTCCAGCCTGTCTCCCTTTCATCTGCAGCAGTCTAAGGTCCCGTAAATCATCACATTCTATACACAGCGAAGGGAACTTATCAAAACTGGAGCAGTTGCCCAGGGCAACCAATCAGCATCTCTCTTCAGTTTATTCTGTTAAGATTTTAAAATGAAAGAGAGAAGCTGATTGGTTGCCATGCACAGCTGCTCCAAATGTTGATAAATTCCCCTCAGTGTATAGATGTTGGGATGCTGAGGAACATTGCAACTTAGGAGGAGACAGGAGAAGCAAGGAGCCGGCCTAAGCGGTGAGTATGAATTTTTTTTCTAGACAAAAATAAGCAGTTAACCCTTGCACTGCAGGGGTTGAAAAAACATTTTTATTACAATAAAACTATAAGAAAAAAAACAAAAACGTACTGATGGAAAGATCTACAAGCAGCGTTGTTACAGTCCATGTGCACAAGTTTAAAAATACTTTACCAATGTGAATTGATCCGTTTTGGATATCTACAAAGCCTGGCTCTATGACTGTGAGGGGGAAGCTGGCAACTATCAGACATTACCGATCTCTATTATCCTAATCACAAGTTACGATCCTCCAGCAATGATAACAAAGAGCTTCCCAGCCACAGTGCTCTATACAATGTAAACAAGCCCGGCTACGTGCAATGGTCACCAGCCCCCCATATAGCGGAGCGGAGCGGAGCAGAGACTCCCCCCCAACACAGCTTAAAGGTGCTGCCCACCCTCCACACAACAACAATAGCCCACACACCTCAGTACTCACAGCATCACACCTCTTATGTCATCCTTCCCAGAGACAGCGCGCTGTGTGGCGGAAAGGGCGGAACTCGAAGGTTTGAACATGCCGCCCAATCAGATGTTAGTGTCAAATGACCGGCGGGTCTTTCGTCCAATGAATGGCAGAAAAATGTTGTCAGGCAGAGAGACACACCTCCGCTGTGGCAGAAAAGAGCGGGCCGGTGGTTGCTAGGGACGCCAGCAGGACATTTGTTTACAAAGCCCAGCCCTTTATTAATGAGATTCGGCCTACAGCTAACCGACCACCAGGTCCTTCATGACAAAGCACGATTAATAAATACAACGACTGTTTGCATCTAGTTACATAGAGCGTGTTTTTTTGTTGTAAGATACGTTGTTAGCATTCATTTACGTGCTTATACGCACTATAGGTACAAGGTAAGGCTTTTTATAAAGACTTCCAGAAATGTCTGCATAATGGGAGTGTTTTTGGAAGTATAGTAGAATGTATGGAGCATAAATGACAGTAACGCAGGCTGCCCATACAATCCGCTGGTCACTTTATCATCAGCATAACTACAACTCTCAGGAGCCGTGGGATTCGCGCATGCGTACAAGATCCTCCCCGCGGTCTCTTGTATTGGCTGTCGAGCCACTGCACTGTGATTGGTGGAGGCGGAGGCTTCCGGAACTAGGAGAACTGTAATACAATGGCGTATGGCGGGGGAGATATGCAGGACATGGAAGGTAGGCAGAGTGGAGGAAGGCTGGACATGGAAGGGGGGCATTCAGCAGTTCTGGGCGGCCTGTGCTCATGAACTGTTTAGGATGGCTGCAACTTGGCCCATGCACTGTGTACCTGTGGGGAAGAGTGTAGGACTAAAAGTCCCAGCATTCCCTGTCCTGAGAGGTGGTGCTCAGTGCTGGGATGTCACAACAGGCAGAGAGCGCAGTGGGCAGCTTGTGACTCTCCCTGACATGCCGGGAATTGTAGTTCCACACCAGGAGGCTGATCACAGCTATGCATGCCTGAATCACACCTATGGGAGTTATCAGTTAATCACCCCATACCGCATCGCAGAGCAGCCTATCAGATGTCAGCTTACTGTCCTTATGTAAATGAAAGCTGGCATTTGGTTGATTGCTGTTGGATCCAAATCTGTTCCTTCTTATGCTTACCTGAGATCATTATGATCTGAGAAGATCCAAATATGTTCCTTGTTATGTCTACCTGAGATCATTATGATCTGATGAGATCTAAATGTGTTCCTTCTTATGCCTACCTGAGATCAATATGATCTGAGAAGATCCAAATATGTTCCTTGTTATGCCTACCTGAGATCATTATGATCTAACGAGATCCAAATATGTTCCTTGTTATGCCTACCTGATATCATTATGATCTAATGAGATCCAAATATGTTCCTTGTTATGCTTACCTGAGGTGATTATGATCTGAGAAGATCCAAATATGTTCCTTGTTATGCCTACCTGAGATCATTATGATCTAACGAGATCCAAATATGTTCCTTGTTATGCTTATCTGAGGTAATTCTGATCTGAGAAGATCCAAATTTGTTCCTTCTTATGCTTACCTGAGATCATTATGATCTGATGAGATCCAAATATGTTCCTTGTTATGCCTACCTGAGATCATTATGATCTGATGAGATCTAAATGTGTTCCTTTTTATACCTAGCTGAGAAAATGTATATGTAAAGTAATATAAAATACTGTATCTGCTGGTTTTGTAATATATTGCGGCATGAAGAGGATAATAGTTTATCATTATATGTGACATGTTCTGTTATTTTTCTCCCCAACTGATATAGTTGATAAACGTAGAGAGTCGGATGAATCTGCAGATGATGATATAAAAGAGAAGCATGCAGTTCAGGATGGAGAAGTGCAGAATGGTGAGGAGGCAGCAGGTACTTGTTGAAATGTTGGGTGTCTAATGAATATAGAAATATGGGGTTTGGAGCAGAGAAATGGGGAATGAAGAGATCACGTGCCCGCGTTGCCAGGCTGAAAACAAGACGGTAGAAATGTGAGAGAAAAGCACCACATTATCCATGTTTCTACTGATATTGTTGTGACCGGGCTACAGGGACAGGAGGTCCACTCTTGGATTGAGATGAATTGTTCTGTATGTAAGTGAGATGTGTGATCCCTGTCGGCTTCTCCTCGTATTTCAGTGTCATGATGGAGGGGAAACTGGAAATAAGGTGTACAGAAGAGTCTGTTCTGCTTTGGGGTTCACTCATCTCTAAGTGATGATTCTCACTTATGTTCTGAAGTGGCTGGGAAAAGATTTTGAAATATCACATTAAAGAGGAACTCTAAGAAATCTAAAAAGTTAAAGTAACAAAGTGAAATATAATTCCCCCCCCCCCCCCAATGCGGGTGTAAGGACTTACCTTAAATGTTGCCTCTTGATCCGATCATCTTCTTTCCTGTAGTTTTCAGGAGTCCCTCCTGCGCTGGTGCCGCACTGACTGTAGTGTCTTCTGTGCCCCACGGAGTCTGTGCGGGTGCACGCTGCGGACTTACCTTGTGTCTCCCCTCGTCTCCCAGTCTCCCAGTCTAGAGGCTCACCTGATTCTCGGTCCAACCTGGCTGCTAGACCGGTCCCTACAGCCTCTTCTACCCCGGCCTTCGGGGATTTAAGCACCACTGACGACGTCATGTCAATTGCAGTCCATTCACCTGCGTTAGCCATGAGGGACATGCCACAGTGGAGTGGGAGAGAGGTAAGCCCTTGCCACTGCTGGACAGAGGATCGGGTGAGTATAGCTAAATAACAAGCAGTTACGCCTGGCATTGCAGAGGTAACCCCACTGCCAGGGTCATATTTTTACATTCCTGGAGTCCGTCTTTAAAACAAGTTGGTGTGGGTGTTGAGTGTGAGGCGAGAGTGGGGAATGATTAAGTCCTGGCTGCCAAATCAAAAGAAGTTTCTCCTGATTATCATTCACTATGGCGTTCAGTTTCTCAGTGATGAGTGTGCCTGGTATGTGGCTTTGAACCTCTTGGAAGCCGGAGGACGGGGGGTTCTCTATGCCTGGGCAGTAGCCTTTTGGGTGGCCATACAATGTCATTCCCTGTCATTTTTAGGTTCTTCAGGACAGTTGAATTGAATAGTACCCTTCTGTATGTAAAGAACCTTTGCAGTATTCCTATACGGAGTGTCTGAAACCTTTATCTTTACTTTGTAGTTTTAGTTTGAACAACCTTGTGCTGTTATTTGTAGATTTATTTAATACAAACAATAACTCAATCAGCCAGCGTGATATCTGCCCTTGGCATGCAAGTCTGGTTAGAATATGACAACTGTCACTTGAGGGCTGTATGCCCATGGGTCACTTTATAAAGAAAAGACTGAGAACTGTACTAACATGTACTATAGTATCTTCTATTTATTATACTGTACTTGTGTTCAGATGACTCGGAGGCACCAGTAAACGTGGACACCATCATCTTGGACCCTGAAGCTGAGGTAAACATTTGCTTCTTGAATGAAATGCCCCATTATCTTCACATTTTATTATAATTCATAGTATCAGTATTATTATTTATGGTCGTAGTATTGTTTTCCTGTGATGTGGCAAAGGCATGCTGATTCCTTTTATCTGTACACATGAGTTGCTGTGTGCTCTGTAGAATGCTGACTGCAGAGTGGTGTGGAGACTGGATTCTAAGCACTTGAGTGATGATTGATTGTGTCATAACATTGATACAGGATTTATGACTTTTCAGTATATTGCATAAAGCAGAAGTGCATGGTCCACCAGATGTCTGCATGTTCTGCCTTTTAGTAGTATTAAAATCTCAAACTTTTTTTTACATTAAAGTGACATTAAACCCTCAGATTTTTTTAACATAAACCAATACTGTAATGTTTGCCTTACTGTAATCCATGGTAGTTTCCCTTCTCTTTGCTGCTCTTCCTTTTAAATCCTCATGTCTTCTCATGCTGAGGGAGAACTTCCCTTTGCAGCTGAGTGCCTCTTCCTGTAGTGCTGGCTCAGGTTGCAAACGTACACACAGACACCATGTATCTTCCTGAGACAAGGCAGTCTGCTGCAAAACAGAAGTTCTGCCCAGCATGAGAACAGATACAGATTTAAAAGGAAGAGCAACAAAGAGAAGGGAAACTACAATGGATTACAGTAAGGCACACATTACAGTATTGGTTTATGTTAAAAAATCTGAGGGTTTAATGTCACTTTAAAGGAGGACTATGAGGTGAGTGATTTCCACTCGTCCTCATAGTTAGAGCCGACCTGTGACAAAGTAGCTGTCAATGGTCGGCTCTATCGATCGGGAAGTGAGCAGAAACATGCAACCGATCCGCTCACTTCTCGATCGTCTCCCTGCAGAGAGCGGCGACTGTCAGTCAACTCCCCGCAGGGATTCCCCTCTCCGATCATCCAGCGCTGAGTGGAGGAACGGATGGGGGAGGGGGTGGGCACAGCTGGCTCTGCCTCTAGATAGCTGGCTTTGCCTGTCACTCACGCAGCTGGGTAGATCTCTCCCCCTTAGTGGCCAGATAACTGAGACAGTGATCACCATGCAGAGATAGTAAAGAGACATCTATGCTGACCAGTCATTGAAAATGCTTGGCAAGGAAAGACTTACTCTGGTTCAAGAGATAACTTGGCTGACAGCAAGAGGAATATTTAGATAGAAACCATTGCCCAACTCCAGCTAACATTTTTCAGTTTTGGTAATGTGGTGAAGAGTTATCATTTCTATCAGGTTTTTATCACTGTCTGTGACCAAACTGAGAAACCAATACTGTAATGTTTGCCTTACTGTAATCCATGGTAGTTTCCCTTCTCTTTGCTGCTCTTCCTTTTAAATCCTCATGTCTTCTCATGCTGAGGGAGAACTTCCCTTTGCAGCTGAGTGCCTCTTCCTGTAGTGCTGGCTCAGGTTGCAAACGTACACACAGACACCATGTATCTTCCTGAGACAAGGCAGTCTGCTGCAAAACAGAAGTTCTGCCCAGCATGAGAACAGATACAGATTTAAAAGGAAGAGCAACAAAGAGAAGGGAAACTACAATGGATTACAGTAAGGCACACATTACAGTATTGGTTTATGTTAAAAAATCTGAGGGTTTAATGTCACTTTAAAGGAGGACTATGAGGTGAGTGATTTCCACTCGTCCTCATAGTTAGAGCCGACCTGTGACAAAGTAGCTGTCAATGGTCGGCTCTATCGATCGGGAAGTGAGCAGAAACATGCAACCGATCCGCTCACTTCTCGATCGTCTCCCTGCAGAGAGCGGCGACTGTCAGTCAACTCCCCGCAGGGATTCCCCTCTCCGATCATCCAGCGCTGAGTGGAGGAACGGATGGGGGAGGGGGTGGGCACAGCTGGCTCTGCCTCTAGATAGCTGGCTTTGCCTGTCACTCACGCAGCTGGGTAGATCTCTCCCCCTTAGTGGCCAGATAACTGAGACAGTGATCACCATGCAGAGATAGTAAAGAGACATCTATGCTGACCAGTCATTGAAAATGCTTGGCAAGGAAAGACTTACTCTGGTTCAAGAGATAACTTGGCTGACAGCAAGAGGAATATTTAGATAGAAACCATTGCCCAACTCCAGCTAACATTTTTCAGTTTTGGTAATGTGGTGAAGAGTTATCATTTCTATCAGGTTTTTATCACTGTCTGTGACCAAACTGAGGAGGTTCTCCCTCCCATCTGGTCCCTGTGATGCCCATACAAGAAATAAGGGACGCAGTAGTCACCAGGTTAGAAAGACACGGACAGCGGTGAGAACATTGTCAAAAGTTTAAATACTTCCCCACTGGAAGAATGTGTTTCTTTTTGTCTGTCCCTTTTGGGAAGTTTTCTTATGACTTCCTGTTCTTTAGTGTAACTGTACATTTGTTGAGGAAAAGATAAAACTCCCATCTGAGTGATCAATGTACATTGTACGGCATGTAACAATCGTTGCCGATGTTTACCTTCTCTGTGTTCTGAAGAAATAGCTGTATGTTTCACCGTGTCCTTTCCAGTCTGTTTCCTATATGGAGACTTGGAAGAGTGACAGCAGAAAAGAAAGTGCCCCATGAGGTCTGCGTTCATTATCACCACCCAAGCAAATCTCGGTGTTCTAATGAGAAAAGCTGTAGGGTCCGCATCCCTTTAGTGGCCAAGCCATAGGGAGTGGCTCACTAAAAATGTCATTCTTATTGCAGAAGATGCCTAACATTGTACTTGTATCTTAGTGCAGACTGATGTCAAAATCATAAAAGCACAAAACACATTTCTGGAGGAACTGTGTACACCAGAGCTGTGCAGAATGACTGAGTCCAGGTGGCCATAATGAATGTCATTGTTTTTAAATTTTTGTAAATATTTACGTGCGGCGGCTGATTTGCAATGGAAACGTCATTTTACATATATATATTTCTTTTTTTTTTTTTTTTTTTTTTTAAAAAAAATTTTTTTAGTTTTTTT
>NW_017307382.1:556697-578104 GCF_000935625.1 Nanorana parkeri
TCCACACTGCACCCCCATACACCTAATCCACCACTGCCTCTCCACACAGCTGTTCCACACTGCACACCTGTTCCACCACAGCACCCCCACACACCTGGTCCACACTGCACCCCCACACACCTGGTCCACACTGCAGCTCCGTACACCTATTCCACCATTGGCTTATGCGTCCTGTGGGCACAGCGGGCGCAGCGGGACGTGAGCAGCGTGTGCTTCAGGCCGCGTGTAGAGCCCCGAACAAGGAAATCAATCGATTGCCGACGAATCGACGATCGAAAACGTTGGTAACGTTTTCAATCGTCGATTTTAATCGACTAAATCGATTAACTGTTGCAGCTCTAATTTCATTACAAAAATGGCAATTTTATACTCTATATTAGTTTTAGGTAATGAAAGTGGAATTTTTCTTTTAAATGTTTGCCTGGAATACAATATGCAATTTTCTATCCAATTCACTGTTGTATTAACCCTTCATTTGTCCCTGTAGGATGTTGACCTAAACCACATGCGAATAGGAAAGATTCAGGGATTTGAGGTGCTCCGAAAAGTAAAGGTAGGTTTCATAATTTCTTTGTAAGATTGGGGGTCTATAAACAAATCGCAGAACCATTGACCCTGCAAATCTGTGGCTGTTTGTTTGTTCTGTGCGCATAGATACACAAAACTAATGTTCTTGTTATTTTTTTCTTTATATTTGAAATGTATTCATGAATGTCACCTTGTAATACTGCATTATGGCCACAAGATGGAGCTGAGATGCATGGGAAATAAGTATTTAGCTCCTCAGTAGGGATGCACCTATATATCGGCCGCCGAAAAACATATCGGCCGAAAATGGCACTTTTGGCTAAATGCCGAAAGTGCCATTTTTCTGCCGATACAGTGGCACATCCGTGCTTTCTTTCCTCCCCGCTGGGCACTGCTCTGTGTCCAAGCGGGGAGGATAGAAACTGTGACAGCGGCCGAGCGCTGCGGGAGGAGAGCGCTGTGAGCGGCAAGCGTCTCTCCTCCCACACCGTTCAGCCTCCTCTCACAGTCCGGCAGGGCGGTGTGTGGACGGAGACAGAACGCGCTGTCACAGGAGGCTGACCTCTCCTCCCTGCACCGCTCGCTCAGCCTCCTGTGACAGCGTGTCAGAGAGGAGAGCGGGTACAAGCAGTCAGTGATCGCTGAGTGTCTGTAGATAATTGAGGCCATGGTATGGTTACTATATCCTCAATTATGAATGAATGGGAAGTGATCTACATCACCTCCTGTTCATTCATAGTTGTAGTTATACTAAACATACCATGTCCTCATGTTATCAATGAACAGGAACACTCAGAGGATTCCTGTTCATTTATAAAAGGGTCTGCAGAAAAAGAGGTTGAGGACTCTGTGTCCTCAATCTCTTTTTCGGTTTCGGCCGGACATTTTTTAAATTTTATTTTTATTTCGGTTTTGAAATTTTTATTTCGGTGCACCTCTATTCCTCAGCTCTATTTAGTGGCCATATTGCGGTATTACAAGATGACATTGGAAAATGCATGCAACTTATTAAGAAAATATAACCGGAGCGTTCCATTTTGTGCAACCATTTGCATAGAATGAACATTCACAGAGAATTGAGGGGTCAGTGGCTCTGCAAATTGTTTATTAATAGACCCCTTAAAATGTCCATTTTGTTAGTACAACCGTAATTGTTGGGTTCATCATGTAGTTTGTGTCCTTCTCTCTTCACATCTGACCGTTCTCATTTATGGTGTTTGGATACCTCAGTCCCAGCTTCCTTTTTAAAGTGCATGTTTTTCCTCTCTGCTTCCATGAATTGTCTCCCCCTTCTGTTCTTTAGATATGACCATCACTTCCTGTCCTCTAACCTCCCCTCTCTCATTGACCCTGTAGACCCTCTGCCTGCGCCAAAACCTTATAAAGGTGATTGAGGACTTGGAACAGTTGGTGACATTGAATGAATTGGACCTGTATGACAATCAAATCCGTATTATCCAGAACCTGGAGAACCTAAGTCAACTCCAGTGAGTCTATTCTGCCAGGGTAGTCTCTTCTTTCCTTTTAGCGCAATGATTTCCTCTTTCTATTGTGGATTGAACCAGTGCCCAGTAATATTACATTTTTATTGTTTCATTAGCATTGACTTACATTTCTGCCTGTAGTATACACCATCAATGCTGATCAGCAGCTGACAGACCTTATCAGTGCTTTAGGAACCCAGGAAGCAATTACCACACCCTTGATCAAATCAGTCACATTGATATAGAAGAACAGATGGACAGCAGATTACATTGCTACCTCCAGTTGTCCCTTTTACCAGCTAAAAAAAAAAAACGACACTAGTTTACATAGGATCTCCACTCTTTGGCTTCAAGTAAGAACGTGGTGAGGTGGACCTGATATGTTGGCATCATGTAACTCAAAGCTTCCATGTATTTACTTAAAGCTCATCACTGGGCAAACAAAAAAGTACCCTTGCAGTGGGGCTACCCCGACATTGCAAGGGTTAAGTGCTCCTTTTTGTTGAACAGGTGTAAAGATATTTACTTCTTTCCCCTCTGCTTCGGCTGGTAGACTGTCCCTTGACGTCCTTCCGTCTAATGCTGGTCAATGAAACCTGCATTACACGTGATGACCTCAGTGGTCCTTTGACTGTCGGAGCAAAGAGGAAAAGAGGCTGAGGGAGCCAACGTGAGAGGTGATCAGGTACGTAAATCTGCTTTACTCCGACCCCTAGTAAAAAAAAACAAGCACGTTTTTGTTTGCCCGGAGATGGGCTTTAGTTGAAATTTGTATGACACTAGTATCAATTTTCACCCTGATATACTGACCTCTGTTTTGTTCCGAACCTTTCGTCCATGCTTCTTGGTCTCTTTGCTTGTTGTGGATGTCGTTCTATACCACCCTGTTCTCAATTTGTAGTGCTGGGATTGAAAAGAGAAGATTTGTGACATACTTGTATGGACTGCGTACGCATAGACTGTATTTTGTCCGATATCACCATCTACTACAGCACAACTATATATGATGTGACAAATTCTTCTCCTTGCAGAATTCTGGACCTTTCCTTCAACCTTCTAAAACATATTGAAGGTCTGGAGTCATTGACTCAGTTGCATCGTCTCTATTTGGTGAATAACAAGCTCAGCCGCATTGAGAATCTCAGCAGTTTGACACAGCTCCGTTTGCTAGAGCTGGGCTCAAACCGTATCCGGGTGAGTGGATTGCTAGAAATGATAGAGATTTGTTACTTTGTGTCTGTCTGCGTTTGTTTTAAAAAAAATCTAATTATAATTCACTATGACAGTTTTACTTGGCTAAAAAACTACTACTGGGAGAGAGCAGTGCCATCCTGTCTGTGATCTGGGGCACACTATGTTGGGCGTCATAGTGACAATAGTCATTAGAAAAATGTCAGAGTGTGAACCTTCCTAAAGGGGACACAGACGTAACTAAAAAAACAAACAAAAAAAAACGGATAGGGGTTCTCACCACTCTGTCCAAAATTAAACTGGTTTTGGCTTTAGATACACTTTTAAGTAACAGTTTGATCTCCAAAATGTCTGCACTTTCTGTGCTTGATGTACACAGATATCCTAAAATAATACACTGGGTCACTGGCGTCACTTTCCTGACCAGGAGGAGGTGGGGTAACCTCCCACTATGTCTAATCTTTTTCCCAACTTGGATGTTCTAAGGTGTACCAAGATTATATGTGGTATCCCACAGGATAGAATTGCATGGATCTGACAATTGGTGTCAAATGTCTGTGGGTTCCTGTTAGTATTCATTATTTTTTTCAGATCAGTGACTTGAAAAATATTAAAGCTAATGGGGCAAGTGAACCAATTTTGTTCTCTTTTGTTTGTAGGAGATTGAGAATCTGGATACATTAAAAGACCTTGACAGCCTTTTTCTTGGTAAAAACAAAATCACCAAATTGCAGAACATGGAAGCTCTGTCTAACCTCACCGTACTGAGCGTACAGGTAAATAATTTTGTACTGTCCTACAGATTTCTATTATTACTTTATGCATATATTGTTTCTTGGTTTAGCCAAACCTACATAGACTTAACATGACTCTCTGTGGAACAAGCATGCCTATTAAAAAAAAAAAAAAAGGAAAGCGAAGAAAATATCAGGATAGTTTATCTGAATTTTTGTGAACATTTGAATTTCACTAAACATACAATTGATGCATCACAGTTCTATCGCGTTGGATCTGGCTGATCATTTTAAAGAGACTCTTTTTATATATAAAATAACAAGTTCCAGCCGACCCATTCCTAGAATAATAATTATTATTATTACAGGTATTTATATAGCGCCGACAATTTACGCAGCGCTTTACATAGTTGCACATTCACATCAGTTCCTGCCCTCAAGGAGCTTACAATCTAAGGTCCCTATCTCACATACAGTGGGGCAAAAAAGTATTTACTCAGCCACCAATTGTGCAAGTTCTCCCACTTAAAAAGATGAGAGAGGCCTGTAATTGGCATCATAGGTAGACCAGGGACAATTTGGAGAGGAGCCAATTTAAGCTACCAGCATGTCTTTAGAGTGTGGGAGGAAACCGGAGTACCCGGAGGAAACGCAAGCAAAGGGCGAACATGCAAACTCCTTGTAGATAGTGTCCTGACCAACTGGGGACCCTGAGTGCTGTAAGGCAGAATCGCTACCCACAACGCCGCTGTGCTGCCCCATTATGTTTACTTTGTTTAAGGGCTACCGCTGCCAAAAGAGTCCTCACATCCGACACCTCAGGAGTGTCTGACGGCTGCGCGTTTTGTGTGTTCCCACACACTTTTTGCTTTCATCCAGCATCCCCTACATTTGTACTGTGTCCTGTAGTGATGTAAGGGTTGGCTGATGGAACTACAGGTGGCAGGGGATCAAACAACCGACACACCCAGAAGTAAGTCAGATGTGAAGATTATTCGGATGGCCCGAGCCCTTTTTGCAAGGATCACTTTACTTTTTAAAGGTGACAGTCAATTTATGGGGCTTTCCACCTTCCAGACACAGCAGATCCCCGATTGCAATGTTGCATAGGAGAAGAGAAGGGGCATCACCTGTGTTACTCTGAGATTTTAGTCCTTAAAGTATAACTGCATTTTACTGTAAATTGTACCCTTCTTTTTTGTTTTTGTTTTTTGTTTTTTTGTTGTTTTTTTTTTGTACTGGTCCCTGCAACCTAAATAGAAATGTCAATAATGGGGTTACCCTTACTTAAGACTGTTTCCATCCATACTTCCTCCAGTCTTTGGCTCGGAAAACATCCTGCTGAGGTTGTGTGAACAATCTAGACATTGACCAGCTCCTTCAGGCCAATGCACAACGTTCCCCTTTACTTGTGGCTGGCCCTGCCTGTTCATAGAATAAAAAAGCTTGTAAAAGCACAGTGCCAGGCCTTAAGAACAGGAATATGTTTCATAAAGATAACCTATCACATTGCCATTTCTTTATAGGCTGCAGCGTCACTCGCCGTCAATCACCGTTCTTCTTGAATCAAAAGCAGACAATGCCATGTAAAGACCAAAAGGACAAATGATCATGGGTGGAAAGATGACATTAAAGTAAATGATTGAACTCACCGCAGTATGTAACTATTCTTCTGTCATTCTCTTCCTCTCAGAGTAATCGTCTTACAAAGATTGAAGGCCTACAGAGTCTTGTGAATCTACGGGAGCTCTACCTAAGTGACAATGGCATCCAAGTTTTGGAGGGTCTGGAGAACAATGTAAGCTTCTGGACAGGCACTGGGGTGTAGGATATTGGCTGGAAGCTTGTCACATGGTCACTGATGATTTTATGTATGCATTGGGCACAGTTAGGACTTAACATATTCTTCTCTTCTCTTTAGACAAAGCTCACAACTTTGGATGTTGCTACTAACAGAATCAAGAGAATTGAAAATATTAAACACTTGACAGAGCTCCAGGAATTCTGGGTAGGTTCTTCCTTTTAATGACAAACACTGTTTTCCAATAACTTCTTGTAATTTTGTATTATTTGTAGCTAGCAGTGTAATGGCAATTTGTATTAGACAAATGACCATGTCTTGGGTTTGATTTGCATGTGTAGGTCTTCTGTGTTCTGTGGGTTGCATTATCAAGCTGCCTTGTCCGTGCTTGAGGAATAATTGTTCTCCCATTATGGTAAAATCTTAGTCTGGGGGAAAAAAAGGGGAGGGGAGGTCGCAAACGCTGTCCAGTGTGCTGACCCAAGACGTTACTTCAGACCATATGTAGGAAAAAAGCTTCATTTATTAGAACATATATAATTTATGCACAAGTAAATATTGCACCATATCCCGACACCACTTTAAAACTTGACAACGTTGTCATACCATTCATGTGCATTCATTCACTCCTGAGGGGTTATCTCTAGATGCAGCAAGAGCAGAACACATGATGGTAAAACCACAGGTGATCTGTGACAGTGGGCAGATGAAACGGGGCCTGACTTCCAGAGTTGTCAAACGTTAAAGCCATTTATGGGTTAGCTGGGAAATGTACCTAATCAGTTCTGTTATTTGTGTTTTACTTTAGATCTGTGCTACTCCTACAATATTTTCAAGGCATTTTTCACCGTTCTTCGCCAGCTTTTGTTTGCAAAATCAATCAACCACCAACATGTCATCTCCTGGTTTTCATTCAAACCAATGGTGGTAGTTTGCACTGATCTGTTTGGTTGTTCTTATGACTGGAAGCTGGTAGAAAATGGTTGAATTAGCCCCAAAATTGTTCTTGTTGTTTTTGTTTCTTTTTGGAAAATTACATCTGGTTTTTTTTTTTGGTTTTTATTTCTTATTACAGATGAATGACAACTTGGTGGATAATTGGGCAGACTTAGAAGAACTAAGCGGTGCCCAGAGTTTGCAGACCGTGTATCTAGAAAGGAACCCTCTTCAGAAAGATAACCAATACAGGCGTAAAATCATGCTGGCGCTGCCCTGTGTCCGCCAGATTGATGCAACTTTTGTCCGGTTCTGAGCTGATTTGAGGGCATTAAGCGATCTCTCTCCTTATTGTAACAGCACAGTAAAAAACCCTTCTGTCATAAAACATTCATCTTTTGTGTGATACCCCATTGTATTGCCATCTAATCACTCCCATCACACTCTTAATTTCTCTGTGCACTGCATGATCCTCTTACATCAAAGTCTGGGTCCGTTGCTCATTCTGTTACCATGTATAACCTTACTACTGCTTGTCACTTGACTGTCTTCCTGTAAGACAAACATTTACAGAATGAGTTTAAATTACCTCTTTTATGACCATGTCACATTACAGTATTTATTTCTGGACAGTAGTCTTCTGGTTAATAAAGGTTTTTATCTTCAGCACATGTCCATTCCATGTAAGTTCATTATGGCCCCTGGCTTCCTTGTGGTCACTCCATTATCTGACACGTCATAACACGGGATTGTTCCTGTAATATTCCACAGGGTAACATTCTGATGAAATGTTCTCTTAGAATATTGTTTACCAAAGCTGCTTTTCTACCTGCATCCTGAACACTGTCCTTTATTTGACCTACATGTCATAGCTCCTTCACTGTTTAGGTAGACCTCTTATGTCAAAGTCTCTCTGGGTGCTGCGTCTCTTTCTCTGGAGACGTGATCTTGATGAACTTGCATGTTTCTCTATCAATACTGAGCTTACCTTTCAGTAGGCCCTCAGGGAGATGTGCTCTCTTTTGGAAGCCTATGATAAAAGATCAAGCATGCTGCTGAGAGACGGAAGTAGCACATAGCATAGGGTGAGAGATGAGAAGCCAGCTCTCATCTGTTGTCTGTTATGATACATGAGGGTAAAATGGGAGGCATTTGGTGCACTTATTCTGTACAGAACTAATGCATAGAATTTCTTTGGGAAGATGATCTTTCATGGAGTCCTGGCTCTGCTCTTTTCTCCTCTGCGACCATAAAATATCCTACTTGGCTGTACATGTGGTAAAGTGGTCACCTACCCCCTGGTGAAGGCTTCATGAGCAGATAATCAGGAGAAGTGGAGTTAGGATCTCAGGTGGGAGACCTTTCTGTTCGGCTTTTTAGAAAGCTGAGCAGGAACTGAACCAAGAACTAACATACCCTATCATTATTTCCCTTTTTGAACCTTCCAGAATGAATGTACACTATAGCATTCACAAATGTACACAAATATTTCCATGATACATTACTGGCTGGGATTTGCAGCTTCTACCATCACATTACTGCACAGTGCACACAACTCTCGGCCACATGCGTGCATGCAGAAGCGGAATGCTGCAGAGGTAGGTCCAAGGCTGTGTATATGAAGAGAGGGGAAGCTTTTCAAGAGTAAACATCCCAAGGAAGTTGTTTGGGTTTTTAAGAATCAGAAAAATGCTGCTTTTTTTTTACTGTAAAAACAATTCCATTCATTCAGGGCTATTCACAGTTGTCTGTTTTGCTGACGTTAAACACATGAATTTTACAACATAAAAATGCATTTCATACAGACGTCCCATTCTTTCCTTCATGCTGCATGTTAGTGCGTCTTTAGGACTAATACATACTTGAAAACACAAAAGGGCATCTTGCTGTGGACTTAACATGTATTTTATTGCTTTATTTTATTGCTTTTTTTTTTCTCATTGCTTTTAATTGAAAATGCATCGAGCAGACATGCACAAGTGAGAATGGGGCTTTATAGGACCCATTTACCCTGACCCTGTGCGTCGGCACTTGTGCACCAACATAGATATGGGTGGGCCTGTGTGAAAGCCTTTCTATGCCAAAGATTTCACATGGGTTCTGTAGTTTTCATTATACATGTAGTCAATGCAAGTCCTGCCCACATTTTGGTTGACACCCTCTTTCTGAGTGGATTGTTGTCCTTGCATGAAAGAGGGGGCAGCATCATTTTCTACCCTTCTAACTCTTCTGCAATATGCTCTACTGTGAATTATTATTATACAGGATTTGTATAGCGCCAACAATTTGCTCAGCGCTTTACAAAATAGCGGAGACTGTACAGTTACAATACAATTTACAGTACAATACAGTTTCAGAACAATAGGGTTGGGAGGGCCCTGCTCGTGAGAGCTTACAATCTAGTAGGAGGGGCAAGTGATACAAAAGGTAATAATTGTTTGGATTGAGTTATTGGAGGATGTAAAAGCCAGTTATGTTGAGATGAGGATGGCTTACCTGAAGAGATGGGTTTTTAAGGATCGCCTAAAGGTGGGCAGCGTTGGAGATAGGCGGACAGAGTGGGTTAAGGAGTTCCAGAGGATGGGGGACACTCTGGAGAAGTCCTGGAGGCGATCATGGGAGGAGGTAATGAGAGTGCTAGAGAGCAGGAGGTCCGGAGAAGACGGTTTGGGTGTTATTTTGAGATGAGATCAGTGATGTAGGTTGGGGCGGAGTTGTAGATGGCTTCTTTGTATGTTGTTGTTAGTATTTTTAATTTTATTCGTTGGGCAAGTGGGAGCCAGCCAATTACATTTTTCTCTGATATAAATGGCTGTGCCTCTGGTTCCAGCAATACTGTTCTGCGAGCTTACACCTCATATCCCTGACTTTTCTGAGTAGCAGTGTCTTGCCTCACCTCACATGTAGCTGGGCTCCAGGCTTTAGGAGAGGCTGGTAAAAGCAGAGAGGTGGGCAGGATATTAGGGTGAAGGGGTGGAGCGTTTCTGAGCACAGTGCTTCTGTATGTGTGGCTGCAATGGGAGACATTAGGAAGGCAGAATGAGATGTGGACAAATGCATACAGGAAATGTATGTGAATGTGGTTTCTGAATCCATTCAAATGTATATGTGGGGACTAAAGGGACAGGGACAAATTTAAAGATACAGGGTGAGAAATGTTAAAATGGCATGCTGAACCGGATATGATTTTTTGGTTTTATGACTTTAGTGATGCTTTAAATATTCTTTTACAAAGAATTGTATTGCCAAAATGGAAGCGCACCACCTTATGGTAAAGCCCAAATAAAAATAATCAAATAGAACAGAACGATAAGAACAAACAGAAACCTACAATAACACATGTCATTCCTAAGTGCAAGTCAAAAGTGTCATTGCAGAACAAATATATAACAAGCAGCCAAATAATGCAGTTAGATAAAGAGGTAAAATAAATGGTGTGTTTGTGGTAATATCAAATGTAATCAAAAGTTCCCCTCACAAAAATAAGCAGTGAGGAAGGCTGAAATAGGAAAAGAGAAAAAGAATTGTTCTTTCTATTTAAATGTTGTTGATTGTCAAATTGATCCATTTTTACATTTAATCATTTAGTATCCACAACTGTATTTTCACTATATGGCACATATATACCTAAAATTGGCTTGTTAAGGAGAGCCTCCACTGGATTGTTGAGATATGTATGCAACAAACTGACATGGTGGTACCCCCACCCCCTCAACCAACAAATCGATGATGAGAATAGTCGCCAACTATTATCAATTTAGTCGATTAGTTGATGAAGCTCTAGTCACTTTCCAAATTTCCTGCCAGTCCTCTACTGCAATGGGAAGGCCAAGATCTCGCTCGCAATGTTGATGATATAATCCTGGTTAGAGAAAGATAAGGATTGATAAATTAGAGAAATTGTACCTATTAGAGCGACACCTATGTTCAAATGGAGTGAGCGTATAAGGGGAAGAATGAGACCCAAAAAGAGAAGCAAGAAAGTGACAGAGTTGCAAATACCTATAATGTTCACGCAGAGGGATATTATGTGTTTCCTGAAAGTTTTGATAATCCTTGATACCAGATGGGGACAACAAAGAGTAAACATCATGATAATTGTGGGAGGACCACCAGGTGAAAGCAGCCGGTGGTCTCTACCAGGAGGAAACGGAGGAGAATGTAAAAGTTTCACGAGAGGGAGATAAGGAGAAGCTAAACCACCAGAGAATTCAGTTGAGTCCCATATCCGTAATGTGTTGAAAAACGGGATTAAGATTGGGAGGATGCAACCCAGGAGGAAACCAAAGGGACTGGATGACATTCAATAAAATCCAACGAGGCCCACAGCGGCAAGTCCAAAGATGCATGGAGAGCAGGGAAGAGGAGCAATAGTAGCCACCACATAATAATTGTGTATATTTGGAACCACAAGACCACCAAGGGCCTTCAAGGAGTATAAAATATGCTTCAAAACACTAGCTTTAGAATTGACCCAAATACACTGCAAGAGTCTATGCTGGTGGATGTGGAGAATATGGGCATATGGGCTGGAAGAGGCAAAACTTGGAAAAACACATGAAGTAGCTTAGCAGCACTGGTCCTGCCCAACCAAGGAGATGGGCAGTTGGTGCCAAGATGAAATAAGGGAAATAATATGCTTGGAGGACCGGTCTCTTCTCCGACCATTTTATTTATTACAAGTATTTATACAATTTCCGCAGCGCTTTACATACTGCACATTCACATCAGTCCCTGCCCTCAAGGAGCTTACAATGTAAGATCCCTAGCTCACATGCATACATACAAGGGCCAATTTAGACAGGAGCCAATTACCTACCAGCATGGGAGGAAACCGTAGTACCCAGGTGGAACTTACACAAGCACAGGAGTGTTAGTTTTGCTTTATTTTTTTTTATAGGTGATTGTCAGCTCCATCAAACCCAATAGTGTTTTGTTTTTTGCCCCTCCTCAGCTAGTTTTCTTGTAGGTGTGTGCATTTCACCTATACTAGCAGCTTGTTAGACTTATATTGATGACAGATTGAACTGAGACGCCGCAGCCGGGACAGGTCCTGACATTACTGTCTGGAGCCACCCAGCTGCGTGAGTGACAGCTGGCTCTGCCTATATAGGAGGCAGAGCCAGCTGTACCTGCCCGTTCCACCAGTCAGCGCTGGAGGATTGGACAGGGGAGGGGGGAGTGACAGTCACGGCTCTCTGCAGTGACGGGATCGAGAAGTGAGCGGGCGACGGTATGTGTTCGCTCACTTCCCAATCTATTTTGCCGACCTGTGACAGTTTCATTGTCACACGTCGGCTAGAACTATGAAGTGAGTGATTTTCATTCACCTCATAGTTCTCCTTTAACTATTAGCACAAATGTATCTTATTTGTGTATCACTCGGCTGTATATCCTCCAATCATCTCTGAATTGGTGCTGGCACTGTCCTTCCTTCTGGAGGGTGGATACTTTTGTTCCCCATGGTCCCTGTGTGTGTTGTTAAGTAGTCACCGCTCCAAGCCCGCTCCCGTGATGGACTACAATCTCAATACAAATTAGTAACCGAAACATGAGATTGTAGTCCATCACAGGAGCGAGCACAACAATTGTGTGCAAAATTGTGAGAGCACTTTCTGTTCTGTGCCTCCAACCATCACTTTGATACAGAGAAGTTCAGTACAACCCTGTGTGATCACTCCTCCTCCAGACGTCAGACAAAAATGTACTTGTCCTGTTTGGTCAGTAGATGGTGTTGTCAATAGAGCATGTCTATGATTTTATGATCTATAGTTCCTGGAATAAAATTTCACTTCATCTCAAGATCCACTTACTGGAGGAAAATGTCATTTATTTAAACAACCAAAATAATAGCATAAAACATAACATAAGTAATGCTGTATGGTACAAAAAACGGAACTATACAAAACAACCAATTATACATTTAAAAAAAGGAAGAGCGAGCAATAAACACATCAAAGCAGTGAGCAAAAGACAGTGAAGAAAAGATGATTGCTACATCTACTGTGTGTTAAAAAATGCACATTGTGATCGGATGAATGCTTGCAGCAGCTTCTGGGACTTGTACATCATGGCAGTCCATTCAAACTGTAACAAAGAACAGGCACTTGTGACCAAAACAAAAAGGTAATCAACATTTAAAATATTAAACAGTGAAAACAAGTAAAAGGAATCCCTCGCAAATATTGTGTATGTTGAATAAAGTTTGCTTAACAAATCTTAAAGCAGAAGTATAGGGATAGTAAAATGTACTCTTCCCAATAGTTCGAGCCGTCGGGGTAAACTGCAGCTCTATAAATTAAAAAAAACGATCATTTTATTTTGTAGCCCAGACAAATGTTAGGAGCCAGGTGGCCAATGCTCCCTAAAAATTGCAGCTGGGCCCTAACTTTTTCTGTAGCATTTTTCTCTAGTTGTTGTTAATGGAGCTGGCTCCGGGGTTGGACAGAATTTATATTGATTAGTGCACCCCTGTCATAGTAACTAGGGATGCACCTAAATGACATTTTTAGACCAAAACCGAAATTTTAAAATTTGTCAGGCCGAAACCAAAAATTAGTTTTTTTCCAACATTTTCATTTTTGTTTTATTTTTGTTTCTTTTTCTTGTTTTTACTTTAATGTTAGGGGCTAAAGGATAATTGAAGCCTCATATGTTTTTGCCAGCAAGCAGTAGATATATGCAATAACAATTTAAAAAAAAAAGTTTACAAAAGGGTTAAAACTTACCTGTGTCTCTGCCGCGCACCCCCGTCCGAAGATCTGAAGAGTCTCGGGTGGCCGCAAATGATAATGGGGCGGGCGTATGCCCAGTTCAGATCTTCGGTTGGGAGACGAGAGACACAAGGTAAGTCAATGGAGGCAGCGTGCACCCGCACAGACGCCATGGGACAGGAAGTGCCAGGAAGAGAGAGGAGTCAGCGCTGGATCAGAGACCGGCATCAGCGCTGGAGGGACTCCTGAAAACTACTGGAAAGAAGATGATGATTGGTTTAAGAGGCATAATTTAAGGTCCTTACACTAGCGGGGGTGGGGGTTGGCTTTAATGTCACTTTAAGGAAATATCAGGGTTCTAAAGAGACTCCTGAAATTTCCCTTTTTAAAATTGAAAAAGAGAGAGAATCATCAATGTCTTGTTCATTCACAATCTGGAGATAGTAAATACTTACTATCAGCCCATTCATGAATGGACAATCAGTCTCTGTACTGAGCTGCTTCCTGTTCATTCATAAAGTGAGCAGATAGTAAATATTTACTATGTCCCCATTCATAAATAAACAGGAAGTGATGTTTAGCAGTTCCTGTTCATTCAGAACTGGGAACATAGTAATCCCTATGGATTCAGTTATTTACAAACATTGAATGAGCCTGTCACCAGAGCCGAGCTCTCATCCCCGCGCCACACCGCCCCGCTCAGTCTCCTGACATCTCTCCTCCACTTACACAGTCTCCTGACAGCTTCCTTCCTCCCCAGCTGAATCAGTTCTGTGTCCCCGCTGACTCTACCAACACAAACGGGGAGAGCAGCGGGGATCGGAGGGGACACAGACCGAAGCTTGTAGCTGGCGCCCAGCGGGAAGGAGGGAAGCACCACATTTTCGGCCTCCTTTTTTGGTGCTATCAGCATTTTGCCCATAGTACCATTTTCAGCCAAAATGTTTCGGTGGAAGAAATTTCTAAATTTCGTTCCTAATAGTAAATAATCAGATGGCACCTTCCATATTCTCCGCTGCACTAGAAAACTAAATCTGCTGCCCTAGGTACGCATTCTGCTATAGGGTTGCCTCAGGAACAGGTGCATAGTTTCAGAGTGAGAGGTGAAGCTTACCAGAAAAGTACTCGGCTACAACTTTATCCCGCTGTAGTGTGCCTTCCTTTGTGTCATCTTCTATAGACTCGTCCTTAATTGGAGGTCTCAGATCCAATGCAATGTCCACATCTAGACATTTCATGATTGCTATGTTATGGATTATGCAGCACACGAGGATAATTTTACAGACTTTCTCGGGGTTATAAAGTAGAACTCCATTAGGATTGTCCAAACAGCGGAAGCGGCTTTTGAGCACCTCAACAGTTCGCTCTATAACTGAGTAAGTTGAACTGTGTGATATATTGTATCGCTTTTCTGCCTTTGTAACTGGTTTGTCAAAGGGAGTTAGAAGCCACGGTTTAACGCCATAGCCTTCATCACCTAAAAGACACAATCATATGAAATGGAAATTCAGAACATAAGCTCATATCATATAATCATACAATCGAATATGGCAAAACCAAGTCAGTGGCACCGGCCACAAAAATATAACTTTAGCTGCCATTTAAGAGTAAAAACGTACCAATGCAGAGGACAGTTAAAACTTGGCTGTGCTATGCAAGTCCAAATCTTTCCAAGACGCTTGTCTAATTAACCTAAGCAACTTTTATCTTACTTTATTAACTTTTATCTTAATATCGCAGTCTGGGCCACGTTACTTGAGTTGGGCAGCCTGTTCTGTAAAAGAACTAGCCATCCATGGAAATGTGCCATGGAAAGAAGCAGTGATCATTAATGGCACATAAACACTAGCCAAAGAAAGTTCTCATACAACCAGATCAACCATCTCAGCTTTATGTTTGGATATGTCGATATCCAAACAGTCATTATCAGCCTTCAAAATCTGTGGCACGCCATATCATATTTGACTATCAACAGATTAGGTCTAAGATGGCCAAACATGTCCCGTAAAGTAGAAGGTATGGGCACCTTCACCATCGGGATGCATCACAGCATGCCAAGTGCACACATCTACTTTGTTCATAAAGATCAATGACTGGATATATATACACTGCCCGGGGTGAAGCTGCTCTCCTGAGGAGACTACCATGGTCACATCCATCAATATGACTAAGCCACAGTATACACATAACTAGAGTTGCTCATAGTACCACAAGTGATGTTCAGAGGTGTATGAAATCTCCTGACTAGCGAGAATGATAAAACGCGTACCCAAAAGACAGCCATTAAATTCTCCGTCCTCAAATCTTTCATGTATTGTGGATTGCTTTAGTAGATTTGAATTGTGTGTAGATCCAGGATACTGTGAGACCACATCCAGGATCCTCGTATCTGGAGCACAGACAAGCTGTACATTGATGGAATGGTAGTGCTTATTATTACGATACATTTGTTCCATTTCTGAGGGGGGAGAGATTGCTATGTGTGTACAGCCCAGCACACCCAGAACATTTGGAAAGCCATCAATGCAGCGGAATCCTGCCTTATTCAGCTGCTGTCCTGCTGTGTTTCTGGGGAAGGTTATAAACTGATCTTGCAGCTTCAGAATTGCAGCTATAACCTCGGAGAGAGCACGGCTGAATGTGCTTTGGGTTATACCGCCAGCCTCGGCTACAGTGCTTTGTAATGAACCGCTGGTGAAGTAATGGAGGGCACAGAGCAATTTCACCATCCCGGGAACCGCATTACTTCTCTTTGTAGTAGAGATTAGGTCTTTCTTTATGAGTTCATAGAGGGACATTATAAAATCTGAACTAAGGCGATAGCGCTCTTGAATATCACGCTCATTGATCTCAGAGAGATTTATTCTGGCTGGAAATATTCTTCTTCTCCTCCGTCGTCTTAAGAATTGCCTTCTACTAAGAATGTTATTTCTAACTTCTCTGTTCTGACGTGGTGGTAACTCGTAATGATCCTCATCTTCTTCTTCTTCTTCCTCCAACTGTTCACGCTGAGCTCTCAGCCTTCTCAGGATCAAGTATGGCACCTCCCAAAACATGATGCACTATGGAGCAGATACTAGAGGGGGAAAAAAAGAAGAGAGAAAATAAGAGGGAACCAGAAATATGAGAGGTAGCCATGTTTGTCTAATTCTAAGTAGATTTGCTTCACATTGTTATGGTTAAACAGGTGAAACGTAGAGCTGCATCATCCACAGGGCAACCTATGCAGTACCATAGAGCTCTGGGGATGTCTAGAAGGTCCAACCAAAAGCTTCATGAACTTGAAGTCAACCATGAAGATATCGTAATTGTCAAAGGTGTACACCTGTCTGCAACTTTACAAGGCAGGATGCACTTGTAGGCAGATAGGGACAGGCCATACTAGTACATACAAATGGGGTGTCTTCACCATGTCAGGAATGGGGGGGGTCCAAATGTGCTACATTGCTGAAAGAGCCATTTTGCCTTAAAGTGACACTAAACTCAGGGGTTACAGTAAATCTAAAAAATTTATTCATGTCCCCTAACTATTAACATAAATGTATCTTATTTGTGTATCACTCGGCTGTAGATTCTCAAATCATCTCTGAATTCATGCTGACACTATCCTTCCTTCTGGAGGGTGGCTACTTTTGTTCCCCATGGTCCCTGTGTGTGTTGTAAAGTAGCCATCACTCCAAGCTCACTCCTGTGATAGACTACAATCTCATGTTTAGTTTACTAAATTGTATTGAGATTGTAGTCCATCACGGGAGGGAGCTTGGAGCGGTGGCTACTTTACAACACACGCAGGGACCATGGGGAACAAAAGTAGCCACCCTCCAGAAGGAAGGACGGTGTCGGCACCAATTCAGAGATGATTTGAGGATCTACAGCCGAGTGATACACAAATAAGATACAGTTTTGTTACTAGGTAAGGGACTTGAATGTATTTTTAAGATTTAACTCCTGAGTTTAGTGTCACTTTAATCTCTCTCTACTGAAACTTCAATGCACATGGCCATGTGTTGCAAAACACTTCACATTGCACATCATTATGTATGAGAAAGTGCATTGACATGTGTTATTACTGTTACTGTTGACATTTGTTTTGATACATTTCCACTTGGCAAAAATCGACAAGTGTGAATGGGCCCTTCAAAAAGCCAGAAAGATGCCCAAAGTTGGTATATACCAAAATGCTGTTCTTGCTACAAATGATGGTTCTAATGCACAAAATGGATTGATTTTTTAAAATCAGGATTTTAATATTAAAAAGTCACATACATAACAAGTTTAAGGTTCTGTGCCTGGAAATGAAAATATCACAGACAACACAATCTTAGTGTAAGATCTTCAGTCCAGCAGAAGTAGAAGATTAGCCAAGGGTCTAAATCAGGGGTGCCCATAAGGTCGATCGTGATCTACCAGTCGATTGCGTAGCAATCAGTGATAGATTGCGATGTCCTCTCCTCACCGCCCGTGGGGCTTCTCTGGATCCCCGCTGCGGAGGGAGCCGCTGTCACAGAATTAAGGCCGAGCGGTGAGGAGAGAGACGCTCGGCCAGGTTCTGACAGCAAGCGCCTCTCTCTCCCCTCACCGCTCGGCCTTAGTTCTGTGACATCGGCTCTGTCCTCCGCCCCCCGCGGCTGAAGGGCTTCTTTCACTTCTCCTCGGATACCCCGCTGCCTGGGTTCCGGGTGCAGGCGATCGCACTGTGGGCGAGGGGTGTGTCTGCGGTGCCATTGACTTCAATACAACCCCACACCCCCTCCCGCCCCTGAATGCAGGTGTTTTTTCGTTGGTAGATCTCATTGAGCTCGTCATTTGAAAAGTAGATCTCCAGACGAAAAATTGTGGGCGCCCCTGGTCCAAATCATTTTTTAAAGGTACCATAACTGTATATTTTTACAACAGAAAAGTAATAAAAAGTAACATTTATATCTGGTAAAAAGTAAATGACTTCCCACCTATATATATGCTGATGAGTCTCTGTGTTAAGGAGAATGGGTGCATTACACCAGAGGAGGCTTCAGATAATGAGGGGGGATTCACAGTGAATATTTTCACCCATAGATTCAGTCATGGTGAACTCTCTAAAGAAAAAGAAACATTGTCAGGAGTAAAATCCCAATGTACATGATCATTAGGTAACACAACTTTTTCCAACAGACAGTAGACAACACAAAATGCATGCTTGTATCCTTAAAGAGGAACTCTGGGCAGAGTTTTTCTTAACCCTTGCAGTGGGGCTACCCCCGCACTGCAAGGGTTAGGTGCTCTTTTTTGTCTAGGTGCTAACAAAATTTTTTTAGACTGTACCCCCACGAACCATGGAGCTGGCTGCTACTCCAGTCCCTGAAGCCTGTCTCCTCCTCCACTGCAGTGATGGTATGTGTATACAATGTGATGACTCGGGGACCCTTAGACCACAGCAGGGGGAGAGAGGCTCCAGGGACCGGTCTAAAAGAAAGCCTTCTCCGAAGATCAGGTAAAACTTTTTTCAGCATTTAACACAAGCGGGCACTTAACCCTTGCAGTGCGGGGGTAGCCCCATTGCAGAGGTTAAGAACCATTTTGCCCAAAGTTCTGCTTTAAAGTGCATTGCAGACTATGAACAGTCAGGCCGGGTTTACACTGTTGCACTGCAATAATGCGCAACAGCGCACTTTGGTTCCATTCATTCTTAATGGCTCCCCAGCGCACCTGAGTTGTAAGGCACCACAATGCACAGTAACGTTATACAGCGTGTTGTGAGATGTGTTACAAAGAATATTGCACACACCTTTATTGGTGCGTCAGGCAAACCAATTTACTTTGTTTATAAGCTTGAAGCTCAAAACTCCAAAATGCTCAACAGCCAAAATCTCATGCTTCTAAATTGAGCATGTTCCCATCTGAGTGCCCAGACGCATGGGCTACTTGTGAGGCAGAATGGGGTGAGCGTTTTTCCAAAGCTAAGGTCTCTTTTACACGGGCACCTACAGTTCTGATAAACAGAGGATCTGTGCACGGATCTCCTGCTGATCGGAGCACACATCACCATCGTGACATCCGTGTCCATTCAGCTTTTTTCCTTCATCTTGTGATGGAGAAAAAAAATGAAATGACCGCCAGACCCCCAACATGGTGGTCTATGTGTCCGTTTACCCCGATCCTCCATGATCAGGCCCGCCAAATTTGAACTCTGTTTTGCAGACCTGGTTGCACTCGGGGGTAATCGGAAGTAAATGGACAAATGTCTGTTTAGATCCGGCAGCCCATAGACTACTTTTCAGAAAAACTTTCAGGCAGACCTGATTAGAAACCTGTGTGAAAGGGCTCTAAACAATCATCTGCTTCTCCTAGTACCTAGCTTTCCACTGGCTACAAATAAAACCTCAAGCCTGAATATCACCTGGAAATGCTCGTGCTCATGTGTGAACCTAGCCTTAAGGTGCCCATACACTTTACAACCCTCGCAAGACTTTTGTCTTGCGAGGGTTATAAAGTAATTTAAAAAAACGTACGATCTGCCCATCTTGGACAGGCAGATCGTACTTGCCCTGAGGGGCGGGCTTCCGACGACTGCAATGAGGGGCGGGCTTCCGATGACTGCAAGTGGGCAGTGTGCACGTGCGCACACCGGCCCATTCGGCAGTTGTCAAACAAGCAGGCCACTCACTCGCCGAGAATCGTACGATTCTCAGCGGGTTTTCCAGCCTGCTTGTTCGACGGAAGATGTGCGACCGCACAGTAGAAACGGTCACACGCCTTCCATACACTTTGCAATTATCGTACGATCATCGTACAGTGTATGGGCACCTTTAGATAATTCGGAGCAGAGTCACAACTCCATGGTGCAATATGGAAGCCTCTCAATTAAGTGAGGGAGTCCCCCACATTGCATTATGGGGGATTGGAGGCTCCCAGAATTGGGGGCACTTTCTGTTACTCTTTTAATTGTGTGTACACATCACCATGATAGGTTCACTTTAAACTAGGGATGCACCGATACCGGTATTTCGGTATCAAGTACCAATATTTTTTTTCTGGTACTCGCCAATACCGAAACTTCCATCAAGGAAGCCAGGCGGTGTGTAATGACTCGCCACCTGGCTTCCTGATTAGCATGGAAGCCGTCTCCATGCTCCAGGTGACGAGAAATCATGGAGACGGCTTTCTAGCCAATCAGGAAGCTGGGCGCTGTGTAATGACGCGGCACCCGGCTTCCTCGTGCTCCCTCGTCACCAGGTGTAATGACTCACTGCCCGGCTTCCTGATACCAGAAGCTCAAGTATCGGGCTAGGCATCGGAGCATTTGGGCGAGTTCGAGTACTCGCCCAAATACTCGGCATCGGCACCCATACTAGTATCGGTGCATCCCTACTTTAAACCAACCACCACATTCTTCTGGTATTTCAGCAGAGGAATCCGACACTCACCCGGGGAGGGGGCTTATTCTCCATGGAGGATGTTTTCAAGTGACATTAAACTCAGGAGTTAAACCTTTAAAATGCATTCCCCTAACTATTAACAATACTGTATCTTATTTGTGTATCACTCGGTTGCAGATCCTCAAATCCTCTCTGAATTGGTGCTGACACTGTCCTTCCTTCTGGTAAACTAAACATTAAATTGTAGTCCATCCTGGGAGCGAGCTTGGAGCAGTGACTACTTTACAACACACACAGGGACCAGGGGGAACAAAAGTAGCCCCCCTCCAGAAGGAAGGACAGTGTCATCACCAATTCAGAGAGGATTTGAGGATCTGCAGCTGAGTGATGTACAAATAAGATACATTTTTGTTAAAGGAGAACTATGACATGAGTGCTTTTCACTCACCTCATAGTTCTAGCCGACCTGTAACAATGAGACTGTCACAGGTCGGCTCAGTAGATCGTGAGGTGAGCGAACACATATAGGGTTCCCTCACCTATCGATCCTGTCACGGCGCTCTGCCGTGACAGGGGAGGGGCTGGATTCCCCCCTCCGCGCCAGCGCTGACTGGGGGAACGGACGGGGGAGGGGGCGGGTACAACTGGCTCTGCCTCTAGATAGG
>NW_017307382.1:581864-584551 GCF_000935625.1 Nanorana parkeri
GTGACTACTTTACAACACACACAGGGACCAGGGGGAACAAAAGTAGCCCCCCTCCAGAAGGAAGGACAGTGTCAGCACCAATTCAGAGAGGATTTGAGGATCTGCAGCTGAGTGATGTACAAATAAGATACATTTTTGTTAAAGGAGAACTATGACATGAGTGCTTTTCACTCACCTCATAGTTCTAGCCGACCTGTAACAATGAGACTGTCACAGGTCGGCTCAGTAGATCGTGAGGTGAGCGAACACATATAGGGTTCCCTCACCTATCGATCCTGTCACGGCGCTCTGCCGTGACAGGGGAGGGGCTGGATTCCCCCCTCCGCGCCAGCGCTGACTGGGGGAACGGACGGGGGAGGGGGCGGGTACAACTGGCTCTGCCTCTAGATAGGCAGAGCCAGCTGTCACTCACGCAGCTGGGCGGATCCAGACGTCGATGTCGGGATCCACTCCGGCGTCTCAGTATACCGCGAGCTACAGCTCGCGGTATACTGAGCTTAGGGTGACGGGAGGACGCTAGTTTGTGTCCTCCCGTTACCCTAAGGAGAACTATGGGGAAAAGCCCTGACCCCATAGTTCTCCTTTAATAGTTCAGGTACTTGAATGTATTTTTAAGATGTAACTCCTGAGTTTAGTGTGACTTTCACTTGGTGGCACATTATCACATGTGAGGAAAGCTCAGAATTTCTGGTGGAAGCTCCTAATAAGATAAAAAATAAAACAAAGCTGACAGCGGAATCCCCCCATAATGTGAAGTCTCAGTCATGAGAGGAATGATCCATCCCCGCCTGTACCCATGCAGTACTATTGATGATGTCTTCCCTAATCACTATAGAAGAACCCATCACTGGAAGCAATTCTTTGTCTGTGACAGTAAAACATTCCAATAGCTATGATTTGGAAGCAATTGTGCACAGGAAAAGAATGAGCAGAAGAAATGTAGATGATGCTAATGCATGTTATACAACAATACATAATGTATGGGTGCACAGCAGGCTCGGTGAAGTCAGGAGTCGCAGTGCATTCTGGGACTCGTAGTTCTACAATGAGGCAGAGCTCGCACAGAGGCCTCTCTTCTTTCCCCGATATATGTATAGGACAGCAGGGAGCCTCTGATAACGGGCGGTACACGGTCAATACCGTGTGCGACATCTCACCTTAATCCAGTCACTGAGCCGGTGATGTGTCGAAAGTGCGAACTTATCGAGTTGTGGGACCGCATTACTTCCGGTTTCCTCAGAACTACGAGGTTTTTACACAAAACATGTTGTGCACGAGCGCCATCCACGGCATTGCCCTATAGACATAGACCACAGCAATAAAGTAATAAAATGATGTAGGATGACAGTAAGCCAGCACGTTCTTTATCTCCGGTGCCCCACTCAATATGGCCGCCGCTTGAGTGTGGCACCTGAGATAAAGAACGCGCTGGCTTACTGTCATCCTACATCATTTTATTACTTTATTGCTGTGGTCTATGTCTATAGGGCAATGCCGTGGAGGGCGCCCCTGACCAACATGTTTTGTGTAAAAACCTCGTAGTTTTGAGGAAACCGGAAGTAATGCGGTCCCACAACTCGATAAGTTCGTAGTTTTGATCGATCACCGGGACCTTTATTCCTTCACACACGGCGAATCTCAACATTCTGTGCGCCGATATTAACGGCACTTCCGGAGGAAACAACAACCACTAGAAAGAGTTCCTCTTCACTGGCATCCACAGAGCGTGTTCAGGAGGAGCTTCAGCATCTTGCAATCTGTGCATTTTAGGAGTTCATGAGGATGACTATTAATACAAATATTTATTGGGCTTTATTTTTCCAATTTGTTTAACTCTTATGCTGCCAGAGCAGGTTTTGCATTTTGTGACCTAAAATGCATAATTTTGGCCTGAGGATTACTTAAAACCCCCAAAATGATACATTCCTGAAAACAGAGACCCTGGAGAGAAATGGTGGCAGTTGCAATTTGTTATGTCATATGGTATTAGTGCAGCTGTTGATCAAATTTTCAGTAAAAAAAATACACAAGATAATTATAGTGTATATAAACACAATATAATACCCAGCGTTTCAGTCTGGGAGGGTGTGGCTTGTTAGTTTTGGTTGGAGTTGTGCTTTGAAGCAAATATATTTGCACTATATTTCTGGGATGTATTTCCCTTCTCTTTACCCCTGCAATCCTCCTCTCGCTCCATTCACCCACAAGAGCCCTATTTATAGCAGAACTTTGTTTTCTGCCTGAGCATATTTGTACATTATGGCACACTTACCTAACAAAGCCTTCCCCCTCCAGGGATGGAAAGTCTGTGCTCTCCCCACCATCTTTGCTCAGTCTTCTTCTTGGTTCTGTGTTTTTGGCCATCCTGGGATGATGTAACTCCTGCGCATGTGCACAGAGAAGTTACTTCTTTCTGACACCCAAGGCATGCCCAGATTGTACACTGAGCTGCACATGTGCCTACCTGATAGCATTTTTTTTTAAATGAGCCTTTAGTTCCACTTTAAACTCTCAACCACAAGTTGGAACCCACAGAGGGCCAAGGATCTTCCCTCTGTCCTTATATAATAGTACCAGTACCTAAGCTGTCAATAACCAGCACTGCCACATTGGAAAAGGTAAGGGGGCACGTCATATGCCCCCCATACCTCAGGGATCTCAAGTCTCCCTGATGTTCAGGGAGTCTC
>NW_017307383.1:0-12731 GCF_000935625.1 Nanorana parkeri
CCTCTCCAACAGCCCTTTCCCCCCTCTCAGACCACAACCTTGTCAGTTTCACCTTCACCCTGTCCCCACCTTGACCCTTCTCTACTCTGCTACTGACTACCTCTATGAAGGGGGATTCGCTCCATAAGACGCAGGCACATTTCCCCCCTCCTTTTGGGGGGAAAAAAGTGCGTCTTATGGAGCGAAAAATGCGGTATTTATCAAACTATTTCAATTTGTTTTCCCACCTATGCACTCCTTGCAACCTCTCCAACAGCCCTTTCCCCCCTCTCAGACCACAACCTTGTCAGTTTCACCTTCACCCTGTCCCCACCTTGACCCTTCTCTACTCTGCTACTGACTACCTCTATGACAAGATCCGGTCCTCTATGACAGGATCCTGTCCTGCCCTGACCTGGCTATTTCTGTCTTCAACAGCTCACTTTCATCCTCCCTAGACACTTTGGCTCCCCTCACTACACGCAGACTTAGACCACGTCCACTACAACCGTGGCAAACAAAAGAAACCAGACATCTAAAAAGACATAGTCGTGCTCTTGAACGACTGTGGTGAAAAACTAGATCTATGCAAGATTTCACCTTGTATAAAGCTGCCCTCCTAAAATATAATTCCAGCGGTATTTATCAAACTATTTCAATTTGTTTTCCCACCTATGCACTCCTTGCAACCTCTCCAACAGCCCTTTCCCCAACCCTAAAAACTACTTCGGTCACCCTCTTGCTCTATCCTACACTCTCTTACTCACATTTTCAATCTTTCACTCTCTACTGGAATCTTTCCTACCCCTCTTAAACATGCACTAGTCACCCCAATACCCAAAAAAACTTCACTGGACCCTGCCAACCTCAATAATTTCAGACCTATCTCCTTACTCCCATTCACCTCTAAACTACTAGAACGCCTTATCTACAACCGCCTGAGTTGCCACCTCGCTAATAACAACCTTTTGGACCCCTTTCAGTCCGGCTTTCGCCCTCAACACTCCACTGAAACAGCCCTCCTAAAACTCACCAATGACCTAATAACAGCTAAAAACAACGGCCACTATTCCTTACTCTTGCTATTAGACCTCTCTGCTGCTTTTGACACTGTTGACCACCCGCTGCTCCTCAAAAAACTCCACTCGCTTGGCCTACAAGACTCTGCTCTCTCGTGGTTCTCCTCCTACTTATCTATGCGCTCCTTTAGTGTCACCTACAATTCTAACTCCTCCCCTCCTCTTCCTCTTTCTGTAGGGGTCCCCCAAGGCTCTGTCCTTGGACCCCTTCTCTTCTCTATCTACACCTCCTCCCTTGGTCAACTAATAACCTCACATGGCTTCCAATACCATCTCTATGCCGATGACACTCAAATTTATCTTTCCACTCCACAACTCTCCCCCTCTGTGTCCTCTCGTGTCACTAATCTACTAACTGACATATCCGTCTGGATGTCACAACATTTCTTAAAGCTCAATCTTTCAAAAACTGAGCTCTTGATATTTCCTCCTACCCGTGCACCTTCCCCCAACATTTCAGTTGAGATTGATAACACAACTATCCACCCCTCCTCCAATGCCAGGGTCCTAGGTGTCATCCTTGACTTGGACCTCACCTTTCTTCCCCCCATCCAATCACTATCCAAATCCTGCCACCTTCACCTTCGTAACATCTCCAAAATACGCCCCTTCCTCACCAAATAAACCGCATAATTACTCATCCACTCCCTTGTTATCTCTCGTCTTGACTATTGCAACTCCCTCCTCATTGGCCTACCTCTACACAGGCTATCCCCCCTTCAGTCTATCATGAATGCAGCTGCTAGACTCATTCACCTTACCAACCGCTCAGTGTCTGCAACCCCCCTCTGTCAATCCCTGCACTGGCTTCCACTCGCCCAGAGGATAAAATTCAAAATATTGAAGGAGCGCGTAGATAAGTAGGATGAGAACCATGAGAGAGCAGAGTCTTGTAGGCCAAGCGAGTGGATTTTTTTGAGGAGCAGCGGGCCCTCCTTACCATCTTGTCTTAAATTGTATTGTGACTGTATTGTCTTCCTTATATTGTAAAGCGCTGTGCAAACTATTGGCGCTTTATAAATCCTGTATAATAATAACAATAATAATATTTGCGGCCAACAAATTAGAGGATAAAGAATGGCCCTGTCTAAGTGAATTGAAAACCGCCACCAGACATGAGTCAAAAGATCAACAAAATTCTTATAGCACCTGGCCCTGGCTTTTTGCCTAATTTAAGTGACTTTTTTAGTCGAATACACTTTGTGAGATGTAATTACATCCTCTAGCATTTGAAGTCATGGGACAGGTATCTGATGATATCTACTAAATGACCACACTAGAAAATACCCTTAGAAACCTCAACCAGCAGCTGTGTATCCTATTAAAGGTGATAATAACAACAATAATAATAATAATAAAACAGTGCTTTCACCACCTAGAGTGTTAAACATATACTAATACATAATGGGTGAATTAATATCAGTAATATTAACTACCAGAATGACATACAAGCAATAACCAAACTCTTATATCTCCAACAGTGTCTAGTAAACACATCAAAAACTACTTATAAAATTAAAAAAGTGTAAATAGTCTTTCACCTAGTGCTTAAATCCAGAAGAAATGCCCACTCACTAGATGGAATGTGACTTGATGTAATTGTACAGGTCAGTCAGGGTTAAGATGAAGGAACAACTCCTCTTTCATCATAGACATTTTCTCCAAGAGTTGAGAAGCAAAACACTCTACTTATAAAACATTTCTGCCATACATAAAACACAAAGGGGTACTCATAGGGCAAAACTGTTTTTATTCCAACCAATGACTAAAGAGCAAATGCACTTGCAATGTACAAATTAAATCAAGCTAAAACACACTCAACTCGTTCTATAGGAAGGAAAACAGACATCCAAATAAACAAGTTGTGGCATCATCAGGTATTTACTCGACATGTTTTGTCTTTCCTGACTTTCTCCCAAGTGAATATGTTGATCCTACGCCTGCCATATTTATATTACTCATAATCGCAATTAACCTCATGGCTCCACCTTTTCCTTTTGTACCTTTCTGCACTTCCTCATAGCCTGCATCACTTCTTCCCCAACACCAACACATGGGATGCATCACTTCTGCCCATACAGCTACCTCACTTCCACACCAACACCAATCCATAAGATGCATCACTTCCACCCTTATGGCTGCATCACTTTCACCCCAACACCAACATACGGGATGCATCACTTCCATCCTAACAGCTATATCACTTATGTCCCAACATGCAGTCAATCCCACTGTCTCCTATCAACTCCATGAAAACATACTGCCTCTCAGTTGTCAATTACTTCTCCCTAGTTTTAAACATCTATTATGGTACACCCACAATATACATCCCTTATTAAAACAATGGTGTGTGGTCAAGGATAACTTGATTACACATAAAAGCTTTGAAAAAGTACAGTACATCTTATAGATAAATTATAACTCATAGGTCAAACAGCATCATTGGTGAATAATCAATAATTAAAAATCCACTATCCCCTTTTCTTTAGTGATCCCCAATGTACCCATCTATCTAATAAAAGTTCAATGGACATTTTACTATGTATTTAATATATATTATGGGACACTCCCCACCCCACCAACATGTATCTAAACAGTAGCCCGTACATCTGAACTTAATGGAGAACTATAGGATGAATAAACTACACTTATTGCCATAGTTATGAGTGTATATACACATGTGTGATACTGCAGCTGTCATACATCAGCTCTATAAATCAAGAACTGAAAGACCACAAACCGCTAATTGCTCAGTTCATAATCTTCTCCCTGCAGAGATCCCCCCTGCTCTCTTCGTTCATCCTGGGCTGACTGCAGACTTTTAAAGTGGCAAAGCCAGCTGTTAAACAGGCAGCGTGGTGGATCCTGACATTATTGTCGGGATCCTTCCCAGCTGCAGGGTGGCTCTGCGCTGTCAGCATATAGCAATAGCCCACTATGTGCTGAGTTTTAGGTCACAGAAGGACATTAGTAAATGTTCTCCTATGACCCTAAAAAAGGTGTGGCCATAGTTCTCTTTTAAGGATCACCCCACTACATATAAACATTTTAATCATTTGATAGAAAACAGTTGAGGTTTAATTCTATGGTGAGACCCTTGAGTAAAAGTCTAACTAACTCAGATCTATTTGGTCTAATTCCTGGAGATCTCCATTTTTAAATGAGAACCTCTCCTCCTTGCAAAGTACCCTTCCAATGTTTAGAGCATATGGCCTGGTATGATTCAGGTGGGGGAGCACATGCTTACTGCTCCCGCTTCCCTGACCACCCAGGCTGCATGCCTGTATAAGGGTCTTTATGAATTCCTAGTGCAACCCCCACACCATTTTTTTTGCTAAAGAGACAGTAAACATTGATTAAAAAAAGTGTACTGTTGCTTGCAAAATAAAAATTATATGGGGTCACCCTAAAGGTTCATTAAAGAAAAGTAGGAGAGGTTTGCATGTGCACCCACTGAACCTTACCAAGCCATGCGCCCTCAACATTCTCCTAAAGCTATTCCTCCTTGCAAAGCCCCATGTTCCCATGTTAATGGGGACAAGATTGTCATCCCCCACATCCTGTCCCCCAAAAGGAATGTGGGGGTGTGTGAGGGGGCATGTATCAGAATTTGGAAGCTCCCTTTAAAATACAGGGCCCCACAGATATCTGGTGAATTTACATATTTACATTTTATAGAGTATCCTTTTGTACTCATTCACAGAAAAAAATGTATATAATAAATACAATCACCCAAACCATGAAATAGTACTTTCTTAGAAAAAATAAACAATGTCACCTAATGTAAAGCCAACATACATAATGTTGTCTAGCGATGTAGATCCAAGTGAACCACCAACATGACAATTCACTGAGCCCAATGATTTTCACCCACCACAACTCCCATCACAAATGAAAGTTCCCTTGATGATTGCTGTCTGTCCACAAATGGGTTGGGGATGCTGGGTGATGTCATTTATCAAATATGTTCATGACCATATTCTGGAAAGCATGGTCTTTGTCTATATGTTTAATGGCAAATTATAGTCTTGCTTTAATGTTCTTGTTGGACAGTGAAGTCTTCTTCCTGGCACTCCACTCTGGCAGGTTAAATTGGTACAATCCCTTTCTGGCTGTATATGAATACACTTACAAGAGTTGCCTGCAAATAATGCAATAACATTTTGGGGTTCTTGGAAACCAATTTTTAGCATTGAATGATCAACTTTTGGGCTAACTTTGTTGGGCAGGCCACTGGAATGGTTGATTTCAAATAATTTGTCATATACAACCTAGTTTCTGGAGCTCTATTGAGTATGTTATATTTAAAGATATGTTACTAAGTTCTAGAAATGTTTCTGTTTAGATCCTAGTTCATCTATAATCACTTCTAAACCTTGGCTATATCAGGTATGCCAATAAAACTTCATATATGTACTATGGGCATAACTTGTATGCCCAGGGCTATTTTCTGCTACTGCCACCATTCTTCTGATATAATTTCACAACCACATTTAACTCTGTACTAAATAAATTGATAGGTTTCTAATAAATTGAAAAACATGTTCTTGCTTTTATGTTCAGATCATACGAGTGGGATCTGACTTGCAAATAATGTCAGTTAGAGCTAAACTTTGGGTAGAAGGTCCACCCCCTACTAACTAATCACTGATTTAAAAAATAAAAGCCCAAAATACTAATTTCAATCTATGAATGCTTAACACACTGTGGCTTGATCTCTTTGATCTTCTATCTTCTTTTCTTCAGAGGAATACATGTGTCTGTAGAAGGGCAAAACACTCACTAAAGTAGAATAATTTTTTTCATTTTGTAATGTCATTTTGTTTATTTTGTTCCCCATGGTCCCTGTGTGTGTTGTAAAGTAGCCACCACTCAAGGATCACTCCCGTGATGTACTTAAATCTCAATACAAATTAGTAAACTAAACTTGAGACTGTAGTCCATCACAGGAGTGACTTGGAGCGGTGGCTACTTTACAACACACACAGGGACCATGGGGAACAAAAGTAGCCTCCCTCCAGAAGGAAGGACAGTGTCGCAACAATTCAGATCTACAGCTGAGGGATGAACAAATAAGGTGTATTTTTGTTAATAGTTAAGGTACTTAAATGCATTTTTAAGATTGAATTTCTGAGTTCACTGTCACTTTAAGGTTTGACATGGTTACGAACCTTACATAGAAACCTATCATATAACATTTATACTGTATAGCTTGTGTCTTTGAAACAGCTTGGTACACATCTTCACAATTATGTCACATACTATGTTCTATAAGTAATAGATAGAAAATGTAAGTTTATTTTCCAGGGTGACCGATTCCTGTTCATTAAAAATGCCTCCTTTTCAGAGTCTTAATAGGATGCCTTAGCAACTGTATTGATAACATTCGTGTCAATTTAATAATGCTTGGACTTTAAAATGGGCATTTGATTTGCTCTACTGAGACAGGAAGAGAAAACTGAAAAAGACAAATCAATCAATACATCACTTTTGATGACCATCTGAGCCAAGTGTAATCAGATTTCAGTTATTGGATTTTCTTTTTGTTATCGGAAAAACTTACTGAGTACATTTTATGCTTTTTATATAGTTCCCAGTGGGGATCTTTATTGTTCTAGTGGATGGAAATCACTGAAGGCGATTGATGATAAGCCCTATATTCTGCTATATAATTGAAGGATTAGTCATGGCTCTAGGAAAACCTACTCTTGTAGTTCTACATGTATGTACTTAAAGTGACATTAAACCCTCAGATTTTTTAACATAAACCAATACTGTAATGTGTGCCTTACTGTAATCCATGGTAGTTTCCCTTCTCTTTGCTGCTCTTCCTTTTAAATCTGTATCTCTTCTCATCCTGGGGGAGAACTTCGCTTTGCAGCTGAGTGCCTCTTCCTGTAGTGCTGGCTCAGGTTGTGAACCGGCACACAGGCACCATGTATCCATTTCAGACACAAGGCAGTCTGCTGCAAAAAAGTTCTGCCCAGCATGAGAAGAGATACAGATTTAAAAGGAAGAGCAGCAAAGAGAAGGGAAACAACCATGGATTACAGTAAGGCACACATTACAGTATTGTTTTATGTTAAAAAATCTGAGGGTTTAATGTCACTTTAACATTCTTCAAAAGACCCAGTTTAACATATGCACATGGATATGAGGCAATGCAAAGATTGAAACTTTATTACAGAAACAAAATAATAAAATGAAATTATCTGGTATGTATACCTAGGCACCCCCACCTCATTTTGTAAAATCTTTGATAGTGATTGCCATTATGAATGTGTTGCAAGCAGGGCCACTTTATTTAATGGGCAAAGTGGGCAACTGCCCAGGGCCCACTGTATAGTGCTGGCTCAGGTTGTGAACCGGCACACAGGCACCATGTATCCATTTCAGACACAAGGCAGTCTGCTGCAAAAAAGTTCTGCCCAGCATGAGAAGAGATACAGATTTAAAAGGAAGAGCAGCAAAGAGAAGGGAAACAACCATGGATTACAGTAAGGCACACATTACAGTATTGTTTTATGTTAAAAAATCTGAGGGTTTAATGTCACTTTAACATTCTTCAAAAGACCCAGTTTAACATATGCACATGGATATGAGGCAATGCAAAGATTGAAACTTTATTACAGAAACAAAATAATAAAATGAAATTATCTGGTATGTATACCTAGGCACCCCCACCTCATTTTGTAAAATCTTTGATAGTGATTGCCATTATGAATGTGTTGCAAGCAGGGCCACTTTATTTAATGGGCAAAGTGGGCAACTGCCCAGGGCCCACTGTCACATCTAGGGCCCACAGTTTTCAATTTGTTCCTTATGGCCACGCACAGCTTTCCAAGTGGCCACAAGGAACTGTGAGCGGCATCTGCCTCCTTTCAGATCACTCCGCCCATCCACCGTGCAGAGATGGAGTGGTCTCTTCAACTGTGACGGCAGAGCGGGAGCCGAGCTGTGGAGAACGAGACAGAGAGACGGTGCTCGAGTCACTGACAGAACCTGAAGCCTGCCAGAGACCTGTGAAAAATGCACCTCAGCATGGGAACTAAGTTCTGCCATACTCTATGTGGCTCCTGCAGTGACTGGAAATAGCCCTGCATGCTTGTTGGTGATTTTATGTTGGCACTGAGGCTGAGCAATATTTATTTTATATGAGAATGCAAATTACTATTCCTTACATTGCTGAGCACCTCTGTTGAGACCCTCTGTCCAAGACATAAGGCTGGGGGGGCCCACTATTATATATTTTGCCCAGGGCCCACCAGAGCCTTGAACCGGCCCTGGTTGCAGGGTGAGAGAGGAGCACAAAGTCATAAAGTTGAGAGTAGAAATGCCATAATGCTCAAGAGAGATGTGAAAGCAGACCCAGCAGTTTTTTCTTGCAATGTTCTATAGTTGTGTCTCTTTTTTTAATAACTTAGTGCCTTAGACATACAGAGATTTAGAGTTTAGTGATGAACAGGCTTGAGATGTATTAACCAGTAGGGAAAGAGGAAAAGATAACATACATTATTGTGTAAAAGCAAACATGCTATGAAGTGGTAATGCTTTAAAAAATAATGCCATTAATTGTTTTTATTAATCAAACTTTGTAAAAGTGCAACAAATCATAAATAAGATAAGTATTCAGTGTGATCACCCTTTGCCTTAAAAACAGTGGTCAGGTATACTTGCATTTTCAGAAGATATTGTTGTGGTAAGTTGTTCCAAGCCTGTTGCAGAACTTGTTTCAGTTGCACTGTAGAATTTGGCTGTCTTACCTGCTTTTGTCTTTGCAAGTATTCTTGTTACGCCAATTTGTTTAGATGTCATTTGAGGACAGTTAGCTGTCATAAAATGAAAACAAATGGGCTCCGCCCATTTTTACATTTGGCCCAGACCTGTCATTTTGCGGTGGGTGTTCGGCGGTAGCGGAAGGGTCGGTGAGCTGCAGGACTTTTTAGATTTTGACAAGTTGGCAGGCATCGTTCAGCGTGATCGACGAGGATGTACATCGCTAGACCACGTGATTAACCTTTGGATTGCATCGTTGGACATTTAAAAAAAAAATAATAAAGGACTTTTGTTTTTCGTTTGATTAAAGGACTTTTTCAAGGTGTGGTGTTTTCTTTACTATTTTATTCACTCTTTGGTGAGTGAGTAGGGCTAACAACTACCCCTTACTCACATACCCCTTACAGGAGTCTTTGTGGCTAGAACTAGATAAGACTGATGCTAGTCGTAAACTAATTATGGGTGTGTGCTATAAACCCCCGAACATAGGGGAAGAGGAGGAGGCTCACCTACATTCCTAAATAGAAATAGCTGGGAAGCAGGGAAATGTTGTTATAATGGGTGCCTTCAATTATCCGGACATTGATTGGTCAAATGGAACCTCTCATTCTATAAAGGCTGGCCGTTTTCTGAACCTGTTGAGGGGCAATTTCATAGATCATATGGTTGAGTTCTTGACCAGGAAGAATGCTATACTAGATTTAATAATCTCCAATAATGCGGACATAGTTGCAGACATAGCGATTAGGGATACATTAGGTAATAGTGATCACGGGATGATTAATTTTAATGTTGGGTACAGAAAAGAGAAGTGTGTTAGTTTGACAAGAACAGTAAATTTCTGAAACGCAAACTTTGATAAGCTGCGTCACCTAGTACATGACACTAAATGGGACAGCTTGTTTCTAACTGACGAGAATTGAGACTGTTTTGAGAATACATTACATAACGCTATTACCAAGTGCATACCATTGGGTAACAAAAATAAAAGATCAAGAACTAAGCCTGCATGGTTAAATAAAACCGTAAGACACCACATCAAAGACAAGAAGATAGCATTTATAAAATACACGATGGAGGGGACTGCATTGGCAGATGAAAAGATGAAAAAAGGATGAAAACGGGAGATAAATCACAAACGACAGGGTGAATTATTTAATTAATTTTTCTCCTCGGTAAACACTCAGGAAAAAGGTAGGTTTAATGGAGATAAGAATTTGAGTAGCTTAGTGCATAAAATACCGAAGTGGTTGACAGTAGCCAGAGTTCAACAAAGACTTGAAAAACCTAATGCAAATAAATCATTAGGACCAGATAACCTGCACCCCAAGGTACTTAAAGAACCCAGGTTATAGCAAGACCATTATTCCTCATCTTCAAGGACTCCATAATGACTGGTAAGGTACCAAGTGACTGGCGGAAAGCTACAGTAGTACTAATATTCAAAAAAGGTCCAAGTTGCCAACCTGGGAACTGTAGACCAGTCAGTCTAACATCAATAGTATGCAAACTATTTTAGGGGATGAAACAGGACTATTTAGTGGATTTTGTTCATGACAATGGTATAATAAATGATAATCAGCATGGATTTAGGAGGGATTGTTCTTGTCAGAACAATCTACTAACATTCTACCAAGAGGTGAGTAGAGATCTGGATAGAGGGAAGCCGGTGTATGAGGTATATCTGGATTTTGCCAAAGTTTTTGACACAGTACCACATACGCTTAGTACACAAGCTGAGATCTTTGGGCATAGATGAAATGGTGTGTCCCCCATAGGAGCTCACCATAGAGCCCCTTGAGCAGACGAAGAACGTTGTGCTTCGTCTGCTCTGTGTGATTACTGAGATAGCGCCACCTGTCTCGGCGGTCACTAACTGCAGCTTCTGTGAAAGAATTTCTGTCACAGAATTTCTGTCACAGAAGCCCTGCGTCCTATCGTCCGGAGCGTCTTATAGACCGCAAAATACGGTAATTATAGACCCATATCATACTTCCCAAAATCCTTGCAGCTAGACTTAATTCTTTTTTGACTGCATTGATTTAAAAGGACCAAATTAGATTTTTCCCCACAAGACATTGATGCTATATCTTGGGACTCAATATATCTTAGACATGTGCGATTTGGATGCATACAAATTTCTGCAAAAAATAACAGATCTGAACGTGTCTGAAATTTTGATACCGAAAATCCGAATGCCATTTTGAATGAATTTATGTTAAATGTTAAAAAAACAGAGTGGAGTCCCAACCCCCATGTATACCAGGCCCTTTAGGTCTGGTAGGAATTTTAGAGGGGGACTCCAATGGCAAAAAACAAAACAAAAAAAGCATGGACTGAACAACAAAGGGGTGGAACAAGTCCCGTGACTTCACGACTCACTCTGCCCTTTTGTTGACAGAGCTGTAATTTGACATCGAGAGTTCATTGAGATTGGTTGTGTAGGCGGGCGTCAGGTATTTTTTCTTTTGCGCAGTTGGCGGCTGTCGTCCTTTGTGATTGACGTGAATCTGCATATTTGACATTTAGATTACATTGATGGACTTTTTTTTTCAAATAAAATACTTTTTTTTGGTGTGGTATGTTTATTTACAATTTTACTGTATTTGGTGAATGAGTAGTGGGACCACATCTGGGTGCCCCTTTATGAAAGCCGCTCTGCCCGCAGACCCTTACAACCACCAGGTCAGGTTTGTGGGGGAGAGTCCCTCTGCCCCTGCTGGTCCCCCCTTTCCTGCTCTACCAGGCTGTTGCTCAGATCAAGGGTCTGGTAAGGTATTTTTTTTTTTGGCAATGGTGTCCCCCCTAAAATTCCTACCAGACCTAAAGGATCTGGTATGAATTAGAGAGCGTTAACATTTAACAAAATAAGTTCTTCCGTAAAAATTCGTAAAAAAGTTTGTAAATTTTGATGCATCCAAAATGTTCATAATTAAAAATTTGGATACGTTCGGAATAAACATTTTTAAATTTGGATGCATCCGAAAGTCTGAATATGCAGTGATCATCCACAGTAAAAAAAAATTTTAATGATATATACTGCAGACAGTTCACTCTGCTACAGATCAGTGATTTCTGTGTCATTACCAGTACGATTTCAGTGTCAGTGCGATTTCACAGTCTCATCATTGTGATCCGGAGTGTCATCAGTGCGATTTCAGTCTGAGCAGTGTGATCCGCAGTGTCATCAGTACAGTTTCACAATATCAATGCATTGTACAGTCTCATCAGTGATCCGCAGACTCATCAGTGCGATTTCACATTGTCAGCGCATTGTACAGTCTCATCAGTGATCCACAGTGTCATCAGTGCGATTTACAGTGCCATTAGTGTGATTACAGTATCATCAATACTATTCAGTGTCATCAGTGCTATTTAATGTCATCAGTGCCACATTTGCAGCACAAATCATCAGCATTCAGTGTCACTAATGCCAGCAGTACACCTCAGTGTCTACCACAATGCCAGCCTATTATCACCAATCAGCTTGTGACACTCACATAACTTATCAAATACCAGTGGCATCCAGAGCACCCAAGAATACAAACTACTAAACATTTCCAAAAAAATGTACAGCAGTGAGGAGGTATTTCAAATTCTTAGCATGTCAGATAAGAGTGATGGAGAGGCCTCCCTGTCAGATTCTGGATCAGAGTATGAACCTGTTGAAAGCAGCAGTTTAGCATCCACCCCTGATTCAGAAGTTGTCCCAGTTAAAAGAACCAGGCCTGCTGTCCAACATTCAGTTGACTTGCAGCAGGCAAGCACCAGTAGTGCTGCTTATCCCCATGCAGTGGCAAGCACCAGTAGTTGGGTGGTCCAACATCAGCCACAAAGAATTAGGCCCCAAAGAGCCCATGCTAATGTACCAGAGGCACTTTAAAATCCTGTATGTCC
>NW_017307383.1:12743-44544 GCF_000935625.1 Nanorana parkeri
AATCCAGGAGTCCAAGTGGAAATTGAGAATTTTACCACAATCCAATTTTTTTTGTTTTTTACTGATGACCTCTTCAAATTATAAAATCTGTTGATCTGCGCTTGTGGATAGTATCCTAACGATATGGGAAATCAAGCTGCCACAATACAGACTAAGAAGTCCCAACAATATGAATATAGATTTTGCGCCACTAAATCCCCTACTGTGCTTACATCTATATATTTAAACAAATTTCTTATTAGAGTGCCAAAAAACAAACAAACGTATATTTGTGACCAATGTGTCCCTAACTGGGATAAAGGATATCCAGATAAGGATAAACGTAGTATATGAGAAAATTATTCCTGTGAGAAAATGAATCACAGTGGAAAAATATGTATAAATATCTCACATTAAACGGGTATAAATATCGATGTGAACAAATATTACCAGTGAAAAATGTGCCGCAACCAAACAGAGATATTTGTGATAATGCAACCACGGTCTGGATAAACAAACCTCCAGATGAATAAACAGTGAAATGTTTGTGACTATTTATGATCAAAAATCAAACTCATATAGTGATGAGTGCAATAAATGACACATTTTCTTAAATTATAATCGTCCTCCAAGTCCTTATATAATGTGCTTGTGCTTTAAGTGATCTTCCTAGTGTCTCACACAGAGCCCCCCAGGGCAGTGCACACTCACCGCATCCAAATCTTTTTGCACTTTGTATAAAGCCTGAAGCAATCTTTTTGCACTTTGTATAAAGCCTGAAGCAAGTATTATACTTGCTTCAGGCTTTGTACAAAGTGCAAAAAGATTTGGATGTGTTGAGTGTGCACTGCCTTGGGGGCTCTGTGTGTGATAGTGGTAGTATTTCTGAATTTAAAATCTTTCTTGGCCTAACACTCAATATGGGACTCGCACAAAAAAATGAACTTAATGCGTACTGGTCTACACACCCAATCCATCACATGCCCCTATATTCTGCAAGATATAAAATGATCATGAGATTTCTTCATTCCAGCGACAATTCGATTTGCCCTCCCAGACGTGATCCCACATATGATAAGCTCCAAAAAATTAGGCCATTCATCAATTTGTTTTCTGCCAGATTTTCAGAAATGTACACTCCCAAGCAAAACATCTGCATCAATGAGTCCCTTGTACATTTTACAGGCAGGCTTTCTATGAAACAATATCTCTCCAGCAAACGCGGCAGGTATGGGGTAACATTTTACAAGCTTTGTGAAAGAGACACAGGATACACATATGATTTCTGTGTGTATGAAGGCAAGGATAGCCATTTGGAGCCCCCTGGATACCCATCGTACATGGAAACCAGTGGAACAATTGTGTGGGACCTACTTTTACCCCTATTCCACCAGGGATACCACCTATATGTGGACAATTTGTATAGCAGTGTGCCCCTGTTCAAACACAGAAATCTCTTCCTCAACTCTTCCTCAAACAAATCCCAGCCTGTGGTACAATGTGACCAAATTGTATTTGCTTTCCCTAAAATCTAGTCCACAGGAAGCTGAAAAGGGGAGAGTCAGAAAGTTTGAGGAATGACAAATTTTTGGCCCTCAAATGGAAAGACAATTGGGATGTTTATATGCTTTCATCCATTCACCTTGACACCTCCATGGAAATCCAAGAAAGATCTGGCCTGTTCCAAAAACCTTTCAGTGTCCACGAATACAATCTGAATATGGGTGGTGTAGACTTCAATGACTAGATGATACAGCCCTTCTTGGCAATCAGAAGATCCATTCACTAGTACAAAAAAGTTTTATCTTTTTCAATTGGCTATGTATAATTCATATGTGATTTACAAGTCTGCAGGAAGAGCTGGCTCGTAAGAGATCCCCTGTAACCGCGCATGCGCCAAGCGCACCTTCCCATTCTGTCGGGAGACGCGCTATGCCGCGCATGTGCAAAAGCTGTGGACCTGCCGCAGAAAAACGCGCCTAGACGGCGCACAGGAAGTGACTCATCAACATGATAACTTCCCCTTTATAAACCAGGTCTGAGCACCACCATATTGCTGGTTTATCGTCAGCTCTCCTGTGATCTTGTTTGCCTTGTGTTATTATCTGCCTGACCTGATGTGACCCGGATTCATCTTGTGCATTGTGGCCAGAGTGCATGGCTATGGTGCCATTCACTTCAATGGACCGCCATGCCCCCTCCTGCCCCCAAAAGTGAGCCGGCTGCAATGCAAGGCAGTGCATTCTGGCCAGAATCGGGCCAGAATGCACTGCATCTGGTATGAGTGAGGCCTAAAGCAGCTTCATTTTTTCCTCCTGTCCTTTTTCGTCTAATGACTCCACCAATGCTGAAGACATTTTTCCTTCGGGTGACACCAAAAGACTCGGGGGCATTTTTTTTTTCATATGGACAAGTATTTTTTTGCACTTGGAGACCAAAAATAACACAACACTTTTACAGGGACACTTTCAAACACAATGGGGAGATCTATCAAAACTGGAGCAGACAACATCTGGAGCAGATTTGCACTGCAGTCAATCAGCATCTCTCTTTTTCAAATCTTACCTGAGCAAACTAAAGAGAGATGCTGATTGGTTGCCATGGACAACTGCTCCAGATTCTATTTGCTCCAGTTTTGCTAAATTTCCCCCCAATGTGTTTAGGCATTAGACACACCCCTGCCACGCCCCGCTATACACACCATAAAAAATTTATATTCCAAAAATAATTGGTTAAACCCAGAATTGTGTTTTTTTTATTCACCATTACTTTTTCTTTTTACTGACTTTTTTAACATGTCAAACAGCTTTATTAAGTGATAGCATGAGAATTGTATTTTGGTCTCATCTCTTCAAATGATTTTGATGATCATAAGCTGAAGTGTATGTCCACTTTTGCAGCCAAATTGGAAAAACATCTACTTTATATATGTTTACATGTTCTCATTCACACAGCATAACTTTAACAAAAATTTAAAATTGCAGCTTACCTTTTCTTAGATGTTCATTGTGCTAACTGCAGGACTGAAAAATCCTGCTTAGTTCTCACTGTCTGGGGGGGGGTTGGGGGAGTTTTGTTTCAATTATTGAAATGCTTGGCAAAACTTTTACAATTATTTGTTGTCTGATTCTTGCAGTAAAGCTCAAGGAAACTGATCCAGTAGCATTTAGCGTACTTTACTATGCAAAAATGCTACATGCACAAGCTTAGTTTCAGGAAAAATGATGCAAAACATACATACAGATTGCTACAACAAACATACACATGCACGCACTACACTATTCTTTCTAGCACATGGAATTGTTTCTATAAGAGGATACACTAAAGGTACTTAGCTTCGAGTTGCAAATTTCGTAAAGAACAGGACTTTGTGACAAATTATATGCTTGCAGGAAAAATGGCTTTTAGTTGCAGTCTCTCTCAGAGTCCTATATTTTAGTGATGTCCTTGGTCAAAGTTCAACAGTAAGTTGCATTGTCATGTCTCTTCTTTGCATGGTGAAGTCCTATCTTGGCATGGTGAAGTCTTCTCTTGGCATGGTGAAGTCCTCTCTAAGCATGGATAAGTCCCCCTCACTTTGAGCTCCTGGCTTTGTTATAGGCACTTGTGGGCGGATCCCATTAACACTTGTATTAGAACCTATGGTAGATTTATCTCACTTTTTACAACTCTGTGTGGCAACACAGTATCATAAATGCCATCAACAGTCAGTTAGGTGCCAAAGAGCCTGACTAAATCTTGATCCGCCTAGGCGTGCTGTTCATACAAAGTTTCCTCATAACACTGTGAGTCCCGTGAGTCCCATTGTGAGTAAGATAGATGGAAATAATGGAGAAACAATGAAGGGCAGCTTTATCTCTGTCATAAAACCAGTTTAGTCTGTTTGGAAGGGACTCTCCCATTGTGAGAAACCAGCTTTCTGTCAACAGTTGTTTAATTCGGGTGTGAAAGTCAATTCGGATTCGGACGAAATTCGGTAGCTGTAGGTCGAACGTTCGTTTCGTTTTCTGTTCGTATTCGTTTCTTATTCGTTTAGTTCGTTCGTGACATTTGAGGGGGAAAAAATATTTTTCTCCTTCTCTAATGTCACTTTTCTCCAACAAACGAAACGAATAAGAAACGAATAAGAACCGAAAACGAAACGAACGTTCGAACTACCGCTACCGAATTTCGGAAATGGAAATTCCGATTTGTTTGCATTCGTTATGTCTGTAATTCGGATTTCGGATACATCCGAATGTCCGAATTTCCGAAAATTCGTCCGAATTTCGATTCGGAACGAAACGAATCGCACACGTCTAATATATAATTATTTCTTAAATTATTGTTTGATATGATGTGTGAATTGTAACACATAACACACATATAGTGCGGTTGTCTCAATTTTGACTGCAAAAGTGGAAATACTCGTTCAGAGGCAGTTACAAGACCTATTTATTCAGACTATATTTTCAAGATGTCAGCATCTGACAGGATGGTGTGGCACAGAGAATTCATGTTCATCCTAAATCCAAAATAAAAATTGCCAGGGTGGTAAATCTAGTACCAGCTAGCAGTGAGCAGTTATGGGTGCCCTTAAAAACATAACCAAGGATACAAAATCAAATGTTCTAAAGTTCAGGCACACTGGTGTAAATCTTAAGATTGATGTTTATCAGGGCAATCAACTATATATAGAGCGTGGGGTGGGGTCTTATTAATCTTCAGGGATCAGGGGTATTTGAGCTTCTTAAGAATGTCAAGGGCGTAGGGTTTGTTCAGGGACTGAATTGAAGGTGGATTCAAGAATGGAAGAAAGCGCCTCCTTTGAATTTGTTGTAAAATGTCCAATGATGGACTTGATGGACTTATGTCTTTATTCAACCTCAAATACTATGTAAACTATGTAAACCCATGACTAAATGCCAGAAGCACACACATTACATAATGAACCACATATTGATTACATGGGAATTATTGCTTTAATGTGTTAGCAAAACCAGTATATTGAAATGAGCTTTGTGTTTGAGTCTAACATCATTCACGGTTCGAAAAAATGGCAAACTATTGTTTTTTTCTTTGCCATAATGCAACCAATTACCAATAATGCACTTTCAAGCCTCTGACCTGTGGTCAGGTGGCTTAGAAGGTGTTGTATAAAAATCAGGATTCCTATCAGTCTTTTGTCAGTGTGTGTTGGGGGAGACAAGGAGTAGATAGGGACAGATCACAGAGTGGTTGCTGAGAGAGTTGCTGCTGCTGAAAACTGCTATATTTACAGTCAGTCACATACACACTCAGTGTGTGTTGGAGATGCTTGAAGCAGATAGACATAGATCACCAAGTGTCTGCAGGGAGAGATAGTTGCTACTATACTACCACTATTTAGTACAGCTGATGAAAACTGCTATGTTTACAATCAACGTGATGATGTTTTTTCCATAGATTTAGTGTCTGCTCATAGATGTAGGAACTGCTCACTGCTGATGGAGATACCTCTAATCAAGGATTCAACGCTGAACTCCCCAGAATTTCCTGGCTAACAATATAAGTCATGAAGCCCTGGATGACAATTAATGTTTCCTTATTTAGCAGTATTCTGTGGATCAGCAGCAAGTGGCTTATCCAGATCTCATCCTGATGGTAATCCCTAAGAGCACAGAGTGCAGACACTCCTTGTCAAGAGAATGTTCTAAGGGAAAGAGTAATGGATATTTTGATGCTTATATGTTTCCTTCAGTCCAAATGGATTCAGGTTCCTAAATGGGACCCACAATTATCCAGGTAGGGTGATGGCAATCATTTGCTTGTGGACCATCTGTCCAGGATTCCCTCTCTTGTGGACTCTGACCCTGGATCTTCTAGTCATCCTTAATATTCAGACCTTTTACAGCAGGTGCTACATCCAAACACATACAAAACTACCTTAAGCGGCTTGGAGGTTGTAAGTAAAGTCTGCCTTGCCTGGATTAATCATCTTAAGTCAATGAGTGTTTGTTGAATAATAGAGCACCTACTAAACATCACATATATTCTACAGCGTGGAATAATTTCATAGACTTCGCAAGGTTTTGTCTCTTTTCACCTTGCCATGACAGATATATTGGACTTTCTTCAAGCAAGTAATATGTACTTGGGTGTCAGTACCCTCTATATTCATCCTCTGAAACTATAGGTAGCTCATTAATTGATAAGCCAGCTCTTAAGGACTTGTGCAAGAATTCACTTTTCAGGAGAGTCTCTTCTTTTCCCTTAGAATTTACAAAACGTGGAATATATATTCTTTCTTCCTTGACTTCATCTAGCTCACACTTAGTATGGGACAGTAACATGTAGAATAGTTTTCCTTCCAGCAATTTCCTTGGGGAGGAGGTTGTTTGATAGTCAGGATGAGGCTGCAAACCACCTTATTGCTACCATTTCACAGACAAGGCAGTCCTAAATCTCTCTCCCAGCATCTTCCGAAGGTTGGAAGACCCTTCCATCTAAATAGGACATCAATGTTGCCGCATTCCAGAATTACGTTTTTTGTTTCAGCTTATGCCTGAAATGTGGCTGCTATGCTGGGGAAGAACATTTAGGTTACATTTTCTTTCAGGTCGATCTGTTCATCTTTCTGGTGGTTTTAGAAAGTAGCGCTCTGCGTGCACTAGGTCACATGCAGATGGAGCCACAGATTAATCTCTGGGTTCGCTCTTCCAAAGGTCACCCTTAAATAGAAGTCGGTGATGTACCTACAGAGTTGTTCTGGAAGACACTAACCTGGTATATATTCCTCTCCCATTAAGGGTCTATCCAGGAGTCTTGTCCATGGTGAAGTTTGGTTCTGAATGTGTTTACCAGTGGTACAAATAAATAAATATCTCAGCATTACCCTCCCTGGTTGTGTGATCACTATATCCCATTGTAGGCTGCTAAGTAGTTGTCAGGAAAACTGAAAATTGTATACTTACCTATCTGTAATTTTCCTTTCCTGCCCCCAATAATTGGCAGCATACATGACCCTCCCATGACTTTCACATTGAGTACTTGTTACAAGAATGACTGCCTTGGGAGGCGTGCCTTAATTTATAGTATAACTGGTCCTGTGATTGGGCTGGGGGCTAAGCCATACCCATTGTATGCTGCCATGTATTGGCGTCAGGAATATATCTGTGCTGGGATCTATTGTACATACATGTGTGCTGGGATCTATTGTATATACATGTGTGCTGGGATCTATTATATATATATAATAGATCCCAGCACACATGTATGTACAATAGACTGCAGGGATCTATGTAGCTGTGTGTCCAGGTACTCACAGAATGCTTTGATGTAGGACACATCACACCACCTCAGCGTGGAGCTCAGAACTCCACAGTACCCGGGCCTGTCCATCGCCAGAGCCATCATACTGCCTCTCACCGCTGCCAGGCTGGCCCGAATCCTTGGCCATGCCCCTCCCCAGAAAGCCAGCCGCCCACCATGCAAGACTTACTGACAGCAGGGGGCTGTCCCCTCCCCCAGCCACTTCCTCCTTCTCCTTACATGGAACGCAGCTTGAAAAACCAGTCCGGCAGTCAGGCACTCCTTCGGCTGTTGCCGCTGACTGCCTCACTGGTTTGGGGGAGGCATTTTGCCGCCCCCCTGGAAAGTGCAGCTCACGGCAAACGCCTTATTTGCCTCATGGTAGATACGCCCCTGGTTCTGGTTTCAAAAGTGTTTTTGTGACTCTGTTTGACATTTTACTGATCTGTTAATACAATACAGTGTGGTACTGGAAACAAAGATCACAAGCTATACTGCAAAACTGTTTTGCCACTGGCTAATTTGTATGCGGTTGAAGGTTTAATCTAGGGATGTCCCGATGCCACTTTTTCAGGCCCAAGTACAAGTACTTCCCCTCATGTACTTGCCGATACCAATTACAGATACTTTTTCTTAAAGGGACAGGTGACTTTAAATGATCCATAGTACAACTACATATTATGTACTATGGATCATGATTTAACCTATTCATGTTAGCAGGGGAGAATTGTAAATCTATTGTTGCAGTGCATTCTATATGTAGTACATAGTACATGCACATATAGAGTGCACTGCAACAATAGATTTACAATTATTTTCTGCTAACATGAATGGATTAAATGATCACTAGTACAGGGCTACATACCGATTATTTAATCCATTCATGCTAGCAGACTATAATTGTAAATTTATTGTCTGCACTGTATTAGCAGTGTGTACTCTATATGTACTCGATATGTAGTACATATAGAGTATATAATGTTTATACAGTGCAGATAATACATTTACAATTATACTCTGCTAGTACTGTACATGTACTACATATAGAGTACACTACAGCAATAGAGTTTTTCAATTATCCCCTATTCCCCTGCTAACATGATTAGGTTAAATCATGATCCATAGTACAACTACATGTTATGTATGTTGTATAGATGTATAGATCATGATTTAACCTAATACTCTATATGAAGAAGTAAATGTAAACTTGCAATCAGATTATAAATACAATACTGGCAAAGTGGCAAAAACTACACTTGCCATCTCAGCAGCACAGGCCCTTACTTACTGGTGCCTGTTCAATGGAGCCTGCCTTATCCGCAGCTAGACCTCACTGTTCTCTCCTTCATCCCACCTGTATCTCCGGCATCCTGTATAATCTCCTTCTCGGAGGGCTCATCAGATCCCTCTCTCCCCAGACACTGAAATGTCTCCCCCCCTCATTATATCATTTCTAAATCCTCTAATATATCTATTCAGCTCCTCCATTATCTCCCTCTCATACACAGCCGTCCTCTCCCACCATCCCCTAGGTTACCTCCAATACACTAGAGGCCAATCTGAACTTAACTAAGGCTCTAGCAGGTGACGGCCATTTTGGGTAGGACAAAATGTACTCTAAGTAAATGAAGTAGATTTCCCAGACACTAGAGAATAAACTTTCCTGTACTGGGGCTCTTGCTGGCGGTGGCCATGTTGGGTAGGACAGACTGCACTGTAAGTAAATGGAAGCGATTTGTTGGACACTAGAGTACAAACTGTCCTGGACTGAGTCTCCAGTCGGCGGCGGCCATTTTGGCTTGGACAAAGACACCCTCAACACGGCTGTATAGAGAACTAATGATTTCTTCACTGAGAGGCTGAGCGGAGGGCGGAGCTACAGGAGGAGTCCTTTGAGCAGTCGCCAACCAACTACATTAGACCCCACTGGGAGCTCCGCCGACAGCAGTGATGCGACGCTCCTCCAGCCTGTCCAGAGGACCCCAACCCCAGCCACCACGGAAGGTAAAAAAAAACAGTGCAAGCTTCGGCGCTAGGCATCGGGGCATTTTGACAAGTACAAGTACTTGTCAAAATGCCCTGTATCAGGTCCCGATTCTGATGCTAGCATCGGTATCGGGACATCCCTAGTTTTATCTTATTTTTTTTCCAGAATAAACTTTCCTATAACTTTTGTTGTGGTTGCTACTCCCACCATTCACTGCTGCATTAAAAAAATCAGATGTTGCAGCCAAAACTACCTAAAAAGCTTTTTTTTTTTTTTAAATGAATGAGATTGGAGTTTTGGTGCTGTATTAAGCCAAGCTAAATGTAAAATAAAACAATTATACTTGCAAAATATGTAATGCCAGAACACAGTGTTGCTGACATTTTGCATGAGAATAGTACCATTCCATAACATTTGATAAGCAATACGATCTGCGCCAGTAAAGTGAGATTACCAGCTACTAAGCACTAAACAGAGAGATCAATAATCAAAAAATACTATCATGTGCTGAGCTCTAAAATTCATAAATTAATTGTAAATGGTGAAAGGAACAATGTGACATAACATATTAATTCCTCAGTGACAAGAAATATATTTAAACATCGCAAACTCTATATAGTCGCAAATTATGCAAAAATGGTGAAGAAAAATAAATATAATGTAACTCAATCCTTGTGATAACAAATCCAATACGGGTATAAATCAAAGTGCAGTCTTAATGAGACAGTTGACTTCCAAATCCAGTGGTAACAATGAGCTAAAGAGTGATCTTCTATCAGAAAAAAATTGTGCAGACGGCAAACCAGAAAGATGATTCAATCCACACCTGGTGAATAGCAGTAAACACATGGGTGCTCACCTGGGGTAATGACCCATACAAAGGTCATTAAACGCTGTTCCCTTCTTTGCGGGGAGGGACACCCTTTAAACGCTACCTCCAAATTCAATCATAGCAGATGACATAGATGAAGTCCATCCAAAAAGAGACAAACACATAGCACGTATCATCCAATAAAATTGAATATTTAATTAATGAGAAGGGCAAAACATAAAATCCCAATGAGGGATTCAGCAAAAGCAAATTAAGAGCAAGAAAACTGTCTTTCCGGTTAGACCATGAGAATGATGCTAGTAACTCCGCCCACCCTTTGCACGTTACTTAGATTGCTATCTAAATTGAATTAATAAATTGAGGAAATTAAAGAAAGATTAGCACCCAACAGAGATATGAGGGAATATGGTGATCTTTCTAAAGAATCGCTAAAGTAGATCAAGGAACGATGCGCACACAAAAATTTAAATATCAGACAACATGCATGATTACACACACAAGCAAGTTTTTAAATGGCAAATGAAACTTACTGAGGAACAAAATATAGCTTCTAATGTATCCTCACCTGAGAGAAACATTACCTGAGAGCCAGGGCCGGCGTTACCGCAAGGCAGGTCAGGCGGCCGCCAAAGTTCTCTCTTTACTGCCTCCGGTCCCGAGCTGCAGGTACTAGTGTGTGTCTCTCTGTGTCTGTCACTGTGTTCATGTATGTATGTGTCACTGTGTTCATGTATGTATGTGTCACTGTGTTCATGTATTTGTGTGTATGTGTCACTGTGTTCATGCATGTGCCACTGTGTTCATGTATGTGTGTATGTGTGTGTCACTGTGTTCATGTATGTGTCACTGTGTTTATGTATGTGTGTGTGTCACTGTGTTTATGCATGTATGTATGTGTGTGTGTGTGTGTGTGTGTGTGTGCCACTGTGTTCATGTATGTGTGTGTGTCACTGTGTTTATGTATGTATGTGTGTCACTGTGTTCATGTATGTATGTATGTGTATGTGTGTCACTGTGTGTATGCATGTGTCACTGTGTTTATGTATGTGTGTCACTGTGTTCATGTATGTATGTGTGTGAGTGTCACTGTGTTTATGCATGTGTCACTGTGTTTATGTATGTATGTATGTATGTGTGTGTGTGGGTGTGTCACTGTGTTCATGTATGTGTCACTGTGTTTATGTATGTATGTATGTGTGTGTCACTGTGTTCATGTATGTGTCACTGTGTTTATGTATGTATGCATGTATGTATGTGTGTGTGTGTCACTGTGTTCATGTATGTATGTGTGTGTGTGTCATTGTGTTCATGTATGTGTCACTGTGTTCATGTATTTGTGTGTATTAGCTGCTGGAACACGCCGCGATCGTTGTGAAACTACCCCCCGAATGCATGTATGTATGTGTGTGTGTGTCACTGTGTTCATGTATGTATGTGTGTGTGTGTCATTGTGTTCATGTATGTGTCACTGTGTTCATGTATTTGTGTGTATTAGCTGCTGGAACACGCCGCGATCGTTGTGAAACTACCCCCCGCATTTTGGGACGGGAGAGGGCTTGGGAGTGCATTGTATTCAATGGCACCACTTCCACATTACCCCCCTCCCCCCACCCCGCAGTGGGATCGCACACGTGGCAAAACTGCCAGCGTTCCGTTTAACTGCAAACGCAAAAAATAGGGCAAGGTTTTGCCACGCGTTCGATTGCACTGCGGGGGGGGGGGGGGGATGATTATACAGCAATGCAGAATAGCACCAACTATGCAGGACTACAAGTCCCAGCAATAGACTATATTATTAAGTAGGCGTGCTCTCGCGCGGAGGGGGGCAGAAAAATGCACCTTCGCCTGAGTTGGCAAAAATCCTTGCACTGGCCCTGCTGAGAGCTAAAAAAAAATCAGAGCTGATGCAGATATAGACTTCTAAGTGCAGCAGCCTCCCAAACCCTACTGTTATGGCCAAAAGCCAAACTTTTGGGTAGAGATGGAGCGTGCCAGTATGCTACACAATGAGAAGCAGCTGTTTTTTTTCCCCTAACAGAATATCTTTAAGTAAAATAAAGAACTACATGAATAAATCATCTACTGTTCAGTAGCACTTTATTATATTGCTACTTTGGGGGTGACAAAAGGACAGTAGACCAGCAAAGAATTGTTGAAACCAAACTTTGGCACTTTCTTAGCCACAGCTATATCGGCATTTTTGCTATTGCTTATACTATTAACCTCTTGCCGTCCGCCCGTAGTAAAAAAACGGACGGACGGCACTGCAGCATCTGCGGGCACCCTAGCGGGCACGCACGGAATGTAGACTGCTTCGCTAAACTATATCTTTGAATTCTGCTCTTGCTATGTCAAAAGCTGGAGCAGCAGCTGCTTCTGCCTCAGGAACAGCAAGGGACATGTCTTTGTGTATGACAGGTAACTCTGGTATGTCAGACTCAAAGTCAGCAGGAAGAAAATGAATAACAGCAACACTACAGCTGATGACTTGAGAAAGCACAGCATTGGTAGGAACAACAGTGGCACTTGTAACAGCAGTGCTGAGACTTGCCCTTCTTCTGATAGCTGATGTACAGGACTGCTGTAATTTTAATTTGATGTCTGATGTTTGACCCTGCCTTCTGATAACACAAACTGAATTAATAAAACATTTTCCCACCAGAAATCTGAAATAAATATTTTAGCTACATAAAAAAATAAATTAAAATGACCTTAATATTTAAACAACATACACTGTGCAATCATAGAACAGCCTAATAAAGTCATAAGAGAAGTGAGGGTACTTCTGAAAATGATAGCAGCCTGGTAATATTTAGCTATATTTAAAATCAGTACTTTTGAATCACAGACCCAGAACAAGCATGCTGTTAATTAGTGTTAGAAAATGTCAGAATCCCTTATCTCTAGTCTTGCTGTAGGTCAGAGACTCCGAAAGTGTTAGGCCCCGTTCACACCTGACCGTTTTGTAGCGCGTCCTACGCTCAACGAACGCGCTACAAAACGGTCAAAAAAAGAAATAGCATTGTAGTCAATGCCCTCGTTCCCACCTAGGCGTATTTCCGCCCGTCCCTAACGCCCTACAAAACGGCCCACGCCTGAAAAGGTCCCGGGACTACTTTGGGCCGTTTTGTAGGGCGTTTTCCATTGGGATACAGCCAAGTAGCCTTTGGAATCGCGCGACCGTCGCGCAACTTTTTTACCGCGAATCGCGGTAAAAAAACCGCGTGACGGTCGCGCGACAGACGCGCATATTACAATACGCCTAGGTGTGAATGGGGCCTTAGAGCCAAAGCATTAGCATGACAGCAATGGTGCATTCTTAAAAGGAGAGAGCAGAAATGGCAGCATACGTAATTCTATTTTCTAGGTTTTTAACAGGCAATACATGATACATAATGCACTGACTGGCTTTTACAGCTCTAAGGCCTTGTTCACACCAAGCGCGGAGCAGGTGCAGAGCAGAGCAGTTGCAGACCGGATCAAAACTGCGTCCACTATATTAAAATTGTATTTTTTGCTCCAGTTTACATCGCAGCGTGCAGTTCCAGAGCAGGTAAAAAAACTGCAGCAGGCCCTATTTTACATGCTCTGGATCTGCTCTGGAACACATGCAAATGCATCAAAAACTCATGCAAACGCCCTGGAACACACTGAAAGCCCATTATAAACTAAAAATAAAAAAAATATTTTTTTTAGCAAAAACGGCCCGGAACGCATCAAAAACGTGGCAAAAACGCGGCACAACCCACTGCACTGCGTGTGCAGAAACCTGAGCAGATCTGCTCTGCATTTGGTGTGAACAAGGCCTAAAGGTATCAACTGTTCCACACCCTTTATCTCAGCAGAGCTTGAGTTGAAATTTTCCTAGTCATGCTCTCAAGGCCTTTTTTTATTTAATTTTAAGGAGTTCACTGGCCGTTTAGTTCAGTAAAGAGTAAAATACATTTTCACTTCTTACTAACTACCAACTTTTTTCAATAATAACTAATTTAGTAAACATTTCCTGCTCCCGTGGCATCCTCAGTAATTTATTGTGCATGTAAAACAGATATGCAAAAGTTTGCACTTGCAAGTTATTGATTGCTAAGTGAGCACTGTACAGGATGCAAGGAATCGGTCCTGGATGGACGGTATGTTTCCCCACTATTTAAGCAATGGTTCCTTTATGGGGATGTTAAAACAGATTTTTGAATGGTAAGGGTTAACCCACCTACTAGTAGTGGTTTTAAAGAACACAGGAAGCCAGCCTGCAGGGGTCTGTGAGGCGTGTTGGAAGCTTGATACATGGTAAGCTAAGCTGTGGACTGCAGATTATTAAGTTATGGCTGGCTATTGATCTCAACTGCCCTGACGATTACATCTGGTGGAGGTAGCGGGCATAGCCAGGAAAAGCTATGTGTGAAGACGGTTTAAAGATACAGTACATGTATTTTTGCGCATGTCTTAATGTGCGCATTCGTGCGCATGCGCACTGGCGGCCGGAAGTCGAGCATCACGTGACCAGTGCACATGATTGCTACAAACGCCGTCGCCCATATTTAAGGAAACACATGGTGTTTGGAAATGATGCTGCTGAGTATCGCATTTTTTGGACTTTACATGGTCTTTGTTATCAATATTGTTGGTATCTTTATAAGGGAGGTCTTGATTGTATGCCACAATATGAAGGAAGGATTACTGTTTTAAATGTTTTATTATGCACAATCAAATTTTCTTTGATATATTTTGGTATAAAGTAAAGATGTAATCTTAACCTACTTTTGTGCTATATCAGTGGTGTTTCTGATGCCTTAAAAGCCCTTATCTTTGCCGTATCATACTCATCCTGACCCGGAGGTGTCAAGGGGTGCATTTGGCACTGCCCAAGTGCAGGACCCCACCTTAAAAAATGCCAAAGAACAGGTCATGGTGATTAATGGAGTACCCCAAGTTCCTGAGGCCGAAACCAGATTTCCTCACTTCGCGGTCAATAATGATTTGCTGTATCGAGTTACCAAAGTACGGTGAGAAGTTGTGGAGTAGTTGTTGGTTCCCTAGCCTTTTAGACGCATGGTACTCAATCTAGCTCACAATAATGCATTAGGGGGACACGTAAGGAGACACGAATAACAGATCGGTTTTACTGGCCAGGTGTGGTGGCTGAGGTAAAAAGGTATTGTGCTTCCTGTCCCATTTGTCAGCTAACAGCTCCAGTGCCGCATTTTAGGAACCCCTTGGTGCCCCTGCCTATTATTCAGGTGCCATTTGACTGTATTGCTATGGATATAGTGGGGCCCTTGGTGAAATTGGCCAGCAGATATCAGCATATTCTTGTGGTGCTCGATTAAGTCACAAGGTACCCAGGGGCGGTCCCTCTGAAGAAGTGCACCTCAAAACAGGTAGCTCTGGAACTATTTAATATGTTTACGAGGACCGGGTTCCCTAAGGAGGTTTTGATGGACCAGGGCACACCGTTTATGGCAAAGGTGATGTCAGACTTGTGTAAAAGTTATTCCAAAAAAAACAATTGCGCAATTCTGTCTATCACAGATGGAGTGGTTGAGAGATTCAACAAAATGTTAAAATCCATGCTCAAAAGGGTTGTGCAAAAATATGGCAAAGATTGGGACTGTCTACTCCCAGGACTAATGCTTGCCATCAGAGAGGTACCCCAGGCATCCACTGGGTTTTCCCCATTTGAGTTGGTGTATGGGTGAAGACCTCGTGGGTTACTTGACATCGTAAAAGAAACTTGGGAAAGTGAGTCCTCAAATGAGAGAGAGAGAATTTCTAAGGTAATGCCCCTAGTGAAGGAACATCTACAGAAAGCACAGGAAGCACAGAAAAGAGTACACAATCGGTCTGCCAAGGTTAGGCAGTTTCAGGTTGGGGACCGTGTGGCTGTACTAATACCCACAGTGGAAAGTACATTTCTGGCCAAATGGCAAGGTCCATTTCAAGGTGGTAAAGAAGGTCAGTGATGTAAATTACAAAGTACATCAACCGGGAAAGAGGAAGCCTTATCAGATTTACCAAGTGTTCCGGTCCAAATCAAGAAGATATAGTCTGTGTATCTGTGCCAGGTAAGTACCCGTAACATGTACACTCCAAGTTCATCAACAAAAAACAAGTCTCTCTCCCACCCCTCCAGGTACAGGTTGGTGAATGACGGTGCGCAACAAGTGTCCATCATCACCCCCTGTACCTGGAGGTAGTGGGAGCCCTGGAAAGTAAATACATTTTGTGTCAGTATGAATTGTAACAACTCAACAATAAACTTATGTCCACAGTAGGTCATGGTTCGCTCGCTGAGGAAGTCCTGCACAACCAAAACCCCCAAAGTGTGGAATTCTGCTGTACAGGGCCTCCACATCGACCAACACCAACTATGAATTATAAATAACTCTGTTCCCATTAAGGATCCTAAGAAAATTCAAAGTGTCCCTCACATTTATTGATATACCAGACTACACCAAATAAGATCCAAACTTCTGTCTGCATTGTAGGGGAAACATAGTCTGGGTGCCTTTTTGCAGGTAGGGGAATTGTGGAGCAAATATAATAGTAAGGGTATCCAGATCATTTTAATTTAACCAACTCTAACTGCCAAAGAGAACACTTATACCATGTTTTGCATTTAGCTTTTAGAGAGTGCAATAGGGGCACCAGATTAAAGTGGACCTTTACCCCCTTTGACCAAGGCTGGATTAACCCTTTCGCTGCCAAGGACGTATGGCATACGGACCTACAAAAGTGCTTCAATAACGGGCCTGGGGCTGAAGATTTTGGTGGGCTTTTTTATGGAAATGGTGACAGCCACAGGGTTACTGTAAACATTGTTTTTGAGCCACCAAAGAAAATCATGACACCACACCACTAAATATTGAACATCATCCAAACAATTTTAATGGGTCTTTTTAGGTGTCACTAACGGACTTATCGGGACATAACCATATACATAATACTCTACTCAATGGTAAAACTATTTTGACAAGTTTTTATTAAAATACATCATTGGAAACATACAAATATAAATAAAATAATTTTCCATACATAGAATTTTGTCCTATGGCATAGCGCCCCCCTGAACCACACAAGCACATTGTGTACAATTGTAGCATTCCAATAATTTATTTAATCTCTTAACAGATATATATTAGTTCATACTTGTAAATCATAATATCTATCTTAATTTTATGTGTCAATGTGCATTGAGTCCAGACTTCAATGTGTTTCACCAAAGCTTCTTCAGGAAGTTTAGAGGTAGCCTATGACATATGTATGTATATATTAAAAAGCTATTTGATAATATATCTAAATGTATTGTCTAGTAAATATCTACAATTTCAGTATCCATTTTTAATATAATATATTGCAATATGTTCCATTTCGAGCAGAGCATGGAGATATGAAACAACCTTTGAAAACTTAAAATATTTACTGATAGGATGGTCCTTAAACATAGAAGAAGGCCACTCTGCAACTAAAGCTATCTGTAGTAAAACATGTACCTCAATGTTGTCTGAAGAGTAAATCGATATTGATTCTCAATTTCTTCCAGCCGTGCCGTCCATTCGTGTCCTCCGCTCTGCAAATCCCTCACTGCACTGTACCACACTGTGCACAGAGATGATGTGTGCAGCGGGGCAGGCCATTGGTCTGCATATGCGCCGTAACAGCACATTTAAAGGGAGTATTCCCGCCACAATTGCGGGTTCCCTCCCATTCAGGTTTAGCTGTCTAACTGAGCAATGTCATGAAATGCATAGCACCACCCCATACTTCCAGACGTGGTGACATCCAACACGCCGGCTTGACAGAAGAGTAGTGAGATCCTGAAGAGAACATCAACCCCTCCCCTAAGGCATCGGGAGAGGTGATGCTCATAGCAAACCACACCCCCAAGAATAGAATTGGGAGCAGGCCCAATGATTTGCTATCCCCGGCAAGCGGAGCATCCCCCAGACAAGCAATTAACATAATATCGTGTAACAACAATACATGATCTACTCAAACTCAAATTAATACAATCATTTTTGTAGCCTAAGCATATACCCAATATAGCACACAATGCAGGGGCGTAACTAGAAATCCCAAGGCCCCATAGCAAAATTTTGTAACCCCCACAACAAAACCCCCGACACCTATTTGAATAGAAATGCACTCATCAGCACGTTTTTGAGCGTTTTTAATTGCGTTTCAGCGCTGAAATGCGACTAAAAACAGCCAAAAATGCGCTTTCAAAAATCGTGCGGAAACCACGATGAAACGCTTCCGCACTAGTGTAAATGGCGCCTGAATGAGGCCTAACACTTTTCTTTAATACTGCCACACCAATGAGAGGCTGAGGAAAGGGGGATTATAAAAAAAGTGAAGGAACGCTAAACTGTAAAGAAGCGCTTTATGTTATAAATGGTTTTTGAGCTGTGTTGGTGTTTGTGTTGTGATAAAATGATACAGGCGTATATTTAATTACAACACAAGGTATTACAACGCACACATCAATGCATCACAAAGCTTTGCCATGCGCTGCCACAGTTAAATTAATGTTTTTTTACAAAAGAAAAAAAGAATGCACTGCGATGCATTCTAACAACGCACTGCAGCACATGTCCCTGGCGTACACCACAATATGGTGCACGTGTATGTTACGTGTATATTATTTACACATTTTTTAATTATTATTTATTATTTTACTGTTGGGGGGGCTTTGGGAAATATTAGGGGTCTAAACAGACCCCTGACATTTCCCTTTTGAAAAAGAAAAATAGAAAATAAGCCTTCGGGTGAAACATGTGAGAGGTTGTAGCTGGTTGGGGGTGTGCAGTGCTGGCATTTGTTGCTTTATACACTTTTATTCACTATTATACTGGATTTGCTGTGAATTTCAATAAAGTCTGCAGTATTGGAATTCTCTGGATAGTGCGGTCTGTTCGTATACTGCTACATTCCAAGGTGGAGACGCACCTATTGGACCAGCATCTGTGGAATCTTGATGGTGGCTAAGGAATTGGAGCGGTGATATTTCCTTTAGTAACAAAATCAGTTACAGATGCAAAATATGTGATTTTAGAATAAAGTGTCACTATCTCTGTATGTGTGAATCATACTGTTACCAAGGACAACTTGAGATTCTGTCACGTTAAGGGGTGGACCCTTTCCCCTCTGTATTTTTTTATTTTTATTGGTACATGTTCCCCATGGCAGTGCTAAGCTCCTTATGCCCCTCGTTTATCAATCCTACATATTAGCTTTGAAAATGGTCAGAACTGCTTTTCAAGATTTGCCCTCCATAGACATCACTTGGGTTCGCAATTTTCGAACTTCATGAATGGCTTGACAAATGCCCAATGAACAAACCTAGATGCATTCACTCATCTGTACTTATCATCTAGACCAGGGGTAGGCAAGCTTGGCTCTCCAGCTGTGCTAAAAATACAAATCCCATAAGGCATTGCAAGCCACAGGCATGACTCCCAGAGGCAGAAGCATGATGGGATTTGTAGTTTCAGCACAGCTGGAGCGCCAAGGTTGCCTACCCCTGATCTAGACAGATGATTAGGGTAGGATGATAGCATTTTGTAAGCTTTAAAGTAGATCTAAACCCAATCGCTAAAATCCTATAAAAGTTTTATCATGTTACTGAACTTATTAAAGTAGTTTTCAATCTTTTAAAATATGCAGCTTTTAGTAAAATAATATATTTTTATTGTACAATAAAGGTCCTTGTTCTGGCATCTCCTATTATATTGTGTTGCTGCATATAGATATGTTCCTTGTGGAGACTACAAGAAGTCGTACCAAAGCGTGATCATGGACCACTGAGCAATGATGTCCATCCAATGCTGGAATGAGTGCATGTAGACAGGAGAAGGCTGAAATTCAGAAGTTGTTACAGATGACACCCCTGGCAGGTGACACAAACTCACCCAAGGCCCAGAGTCTAAGTGACAACTTGGTCTTCACCAGATCAACCCACGAGGGGTGATGGGTCAGTGACTAGGGTCCCTTCACCTCCAGGCTACATTGCTGCAAGCTGACACTAGGTAATGGCACTCAGGATTGCCCAAACCAAGGGGTTGTAGGACCAGGGTGGTTACACTGATGAGACAGATGAAATTAGACAGAAGGTTAGTAACCAGGAAGAGGTCAAGACAGGTGGCAGGCAAGAAAGTCGCTGGTGGCAGGCAAGAAAGTCGCTAGTGTCAGGCAGAGGTTGAGGTAGGTGACAGGCAAGAGAGTAGTCTATTTTAAGGCAGAGGTTGAGACTGGCAGCAGACAAGAGAGTAGTCGTTATCCAGACGGAGGTTGAGGTAGGTAGCAGACAATAGGATAACAGGAATGGGCAGAATCAGCAACAGGAGCTGGAGACAGGAGCAGAGTCAGGTGATCCGTATTATCAACTGATAATCAAAACAATAGCAATCTCTTAAGGTGGCCATATACTGTACAACCATCGCAAGACCTTAGTCTTGCGATGGTTGTAAAGTGATTTAAAAAATGTACGATCTGCCCATCTTGGACAGGCAGATCGTACTCTTGATCATCGCAAGCCCGCCCCCCGAGGGGCGGGCTTACGATGACTGCAATGAGGGGCGGGCTTAAGATGACTGCAAACGGGCTGTGTGCGCTTGCGCACACCGGCCCGTTCGGCAGTTGTCGAACCAGCAGGCCACTAACTCGCCGAGAATCGTACGATTCCCGGCGGGTTTTCTAGCCTGCTGGTTCGACGGAAGAAGTGCGACCGTACAGTAGAAACGGTCGCACGCCTTCCATACACTGCACAATTCTCGTACGATCGCGGGATTTCCCGCGATTCTCGTACGAGAATCGTGCAGTGTATGGGCACCTTAACATGGGGTTGCTGGTAAGAAGACACAGCACCAGCCACCAGAAAGGAAGAGGCTTTAATACCTCCCAAGACTGAGAGCACAGCCATCATCAGGGATGCATGCCAATGCAAGCTAATGCATTTACAAGACCGGCCATAGCCAAAAGAATGTTGAGTTTAGACATCGCATTAATTTTGAATGTACCGCTAATGCACTAGAATGGACAAAAAACTGTACATGCACCATTTTTTCCTTTTCAGTGTACCACAAATCACGGTAGAGTATTACCACATGTTGTAGTGTCACCCAGTTGCACTCCTCTTAGATTGTATAATGCATGCATTTTTTGCCCCAAGTGCATAATTTTATATTTTTAAACATTAACCCTCATCTGCCATGTAGTTACCCATTTGTAAAGCGCTGCACAAACTGTTGGCGCTATATAAATACTATGTAATAATAATAATAATTAAAATCAAAACAGGGTAGCTCGTAAGTCGGAGACATCTTTTAGGGTCTTTTTTTCCCCTACATAGCTCTGTGTCATCTGCAAATACAAAAATTGTATTTTTAATGCCAAACTTTTATAAAGTGTATACACTGGTTAAAAAGTAACACTCAACACTGGGGTACAATATTAGCAACCTTAGATTATTTATTGAAAGATTCTTTAAACACTATACTTTAAACCAAGTCTTTAATTTGTCATCATCTCATCATCATTTTGTACATTTTTTGGTATTCTTTTTGTTATGCCCATTTCATTCTTACCCCATTATAGGCTCTTCCCATCATTGTTGCATGCTATCCTCATCATTACAACCTTGGAACTATTTTTAGGTTTAGGTCAATGATTTTTCTCTGAGCTCTGCAATACAATATTTGCAATAAGCAGTAAAGTCTGTTTTTAAAACATGTTTCATTCTTTCAGGCATAAACACAGACTCATCTGTAGCATGCGGTATGAAGAACATAAAATCAATTGCAACAGACAGTGTTATATATCAATACTTTTAATTAGCAATACTCTAGCCAACAGTGTCAACCATGGGTTAGTTTTATCAGCTGCTTTAGCAACCAGTTAAAGGTCAACAAAGTAGAACTAATTTGGAACCATATCATCAGTCTCTTGAGTCATTAAGAAGACCAGTTTTATCGAGTTAAAGCTAGCTGTGAAGATAAAGGATTGGATATGGTCTAGCAAATGTCATATTCATACAAGACTGTGTCAAGTCTATTTTCAAAAGTCACAGCACAAAGGAAATCTTTATTGAACACCTCTAGTAAGTTTTTCTATCTATCTATCTATCTATCTATCTATCTATCTATCTATCTATCTATCTATCTATCTCTATCAAGGATTTGCTAGCACACTTACTGATGCTCTCAGTGAGTAACATTTACCTTATTTATGACACATTCACCATTTATTCAATGATACATTCCGTGAAAAAAACAAAAATGGCAACATTTGTCAACATCTGCTTATCAATGGGAAAACATAAATCAGAACTAAAGGCTCCTGTATGACAATCTAGGTAAGTATCAAATCCAGTTGCTGTGATGCACAAGCCTCATGAAACAAAAAGCTTACTTCACCTTTCTTGACTGAGCCAAATCATTGCTCATTTATACAAGAAACACAAAGCGCACAGCTCACCCCTGGCATGCATCCTTGTAATCCACATTTAGTGCATGGATGACCCTCTTCTGTAGGGACTGTCTCAAAATCTGCAGAACCAGTACACGATTCTCTTTCAAAGAAATTCAAACTTTATTCCACACACATCTGTACAAAAAACAACTGCTGATGCATTGCTGCCTTACTCAGCCCTAGTCAGAGCTATCGCTAGGGCAGAGTAAGGCAGAAATGCATCAGTAGTTGTTTTTTGTACAGATGCGTGTTGAATAAAGTTTGATTTTCTTTGTAAGAGCATTGTGTGCTCGTTATGCAGTTTTCATTCTTCATTTATGTCTCACAAACTTCCCCTCTCAAAAACAGCAACTCACAGTGGGAGGGCTTCAGCAACAGGGACAGCGCTCTTTATTAACCACTTCCGGGCCGCAATACGTATATATACGGTGGCTCGCAGAAGTGGTTAAAACAAGAACTCGTGTTCTTGGTGTCATTTTTAACAGCCAGTGATGGCTGTTAATGCACAAGCTATCCAGTGTCTATACAGCTGCCGGATTGTTTGTACTGAGCGGCTTGCGCAAATACCGGGCTACATTAAAAATTGCAACTAGCATTTTTTTATTCTACAGGGCCTCTTCTTTCAGAACATATATAATTTTTTGGGATTTGAAGCTGTTTTCTAGCTAAACATTTATATTTTATCATGTGTGCGCAAATAGTAAGACTTTGCTCCGGACAGCAAGTGGTTAAAAAAGCAGTGGGCTAGACTAGGAGTGGCCAGGAGCTAATTGACAAGCAACTGACTTGGAAAACAGCAGTGACAATTCTGATAGCCACACCCCCTGCAACATCTTTTCTCAGCTCACTATTGTGCAAGCAGACACGGTCTAATGACAGTAGCAATTATGATCTGAATTCAGGAGCAGTGCAGCATCACTGCCACACCGTTTCAGGAATCTAGATTAGGTGGACTTCACTGGCAGGAAACTGCAAGTGAAAATGCATTCGTAATTCATTGCTGCTGCACGTTTTTAATGTGATGTCACAGTTTTACTTTAATAACGGTAACATTTGTCTTATTTATAACAGGGTGAACATTACCATTTGCACATGTTCACCAAACATCTTTTTTAAAATACATTTTCCCATTCTGAGGTGATGAATCATGTCAATATATAATCATAATACGATCACTAGCCAGGGTCCTAGATTTAAAAAATGTAAATAAAAATGTGGCTTCCCTATCCCAATGCCAAACTGGCACACCAGGCTGCCATGTTGGTAGGAGGCTAAATGCTGTTTAGCTTTATACTAAGCAGTCTTTTAAGAAGGGTGCAAAAAATGACTCTTTCTAATGCACCAATGTCCTATGCAAATAGGCTTCAAGCTCGTTGGAACATGCAGTGCACAGGAAAGGAGGCTATCAACATTAGGACATCAACATTATGTGTCACCTACCTTCTCCCTGTGGGTCCATTGGACTGTTAACCAGTTCACCCTAAGTAAGGGGGTGAAAGAGTTTATAAAAAGCAGTTGTAATATTTTTAGTTTTACTAATAAAAACAAAAGGTATAATATAGACAAGTGTCAAGACTAAGAGTATATAGATACCTGTAAATGTTTAGGATTAGCAGCCAATAAGAATTGGCAACTGCCATATTCTCATACATCCAATCCTATGGCAAAAAGACTACAAATAAATGTGCGAGTGGCCAACATGGAACAAAGTGTTAGACTGTGGTGCATTTGGGGATTTTAAATTACATTATATAAGCAGAAACACCACTCTGGCTTGTGACATTATTAATACTCATGCTATAATCAGCAGGCAGAGGGTAGTCAGTGTCCAGCCAGAAGTCTAGACAGGCAGCAGGCAAGAGAATAACAGGAAGATGCAAAGACAGCAATCTAATGCACAAGGTAGCTGGCAAGAAGTCACCGCAGAGACCACTTCAAATGAAATCATTTAAATATCCTCCAAGGCCTGTAGCATGCCCAGCATCAGACATGCATGCCAATACATGCTGACGCATGCATGCCGATGTACCGATGTACGCTGATGCATGCAAGGCAACATGTGCACACATGTACACACATGACTGCCATAGCCAAAAATCCATAAGCTGACGCACATGCATGACACACTGATTATGGACAGGATGGGCCATGTCCCTGGCTGTGAAGACACAGATCCTAGTGGTAGGCACAGATCCTAGCAGTACTGTAACATCAGCTATGAAGAAAGTTTAACTGAACTGAATTTATTCCCCCATGAGAACATGTAAGGAGGAATAGGACTACCTTGTATAAATACTTAAATGGTCTATAAAGTAAACTTGGTCTAAGAAAGAAATTTCCCCAGGCCCTTAATGTACAAATTTGAAATTTCCACAGGCCCTTGTCCTATCTAACACTATACATTGCTTCAAAAAATGCATATATATATATAAAATAACACTGTAGATTGTTAATCCAGGAAGTATCTGATTGTCTTTTGGGACCAGGAAGAAATTTTGCTTTCCCTGTTGAAGCAAACCCAATCATCCTTTATAAGGGTTTTTTGCTCTCCTATGAATTAACTGGAGGAATTAGGTTATGGAGTGCGCAGGTTTGTTATTAATTTATTATTGTGAATGAAACTTCTTGACCATGAGAGAAACCTGAAGATCAGATTCAGGAAATCGGGGTCAATTGTTTTTTGTTTTTCACTATTTACCATTACAGAATTTGCTGAGTCTCTTGCTAAGAGTTAAGGAAGGCAAAGATGTATGGGATTATTGGTTTAAAACTACGGGTTTGAACAGGGATGCAGGATACAGGGTCCATCTGATACAGGATGAGATATATGGAAGGGCCAACCTTAAAGAAATCTAATGTGATAGGTGAACATAACAATTACCCTCGCAGGGGTTCTTTAGCATCTCATGAATGTATGAAGAACATTTATTTATTTGCATGTTTCATTAACATAATGTAAGGAAAACTGTTTGTTTTTTTTTCAACATTTTCTGTATTTTTTCTTTATATAGTAAAAAATTACAAAAAAACCCAGTGGTGATTAAATACCACCAAAAGAAAACGCTATCTGCCCTTAAACAATTGTATACAATTAAATTCAGTACAGTGTTGTTTGACTGAATAAATGTCAAAGTACTGCAGCACTGAAAACTGAAAAATGGCTTGGAGAGGAAGGTGGTGTAAACAACCTGGTCATCAAGTGGTTAAATGGGTTCAAACTGGATGGGAATGAAATGAAAGAGTTACAAGGAAGAAGCAAAAAGGAAGGTGGGCACCAAGAGAAACAGAAAAAGGCAAACAATTAAAGAAGCTAGGTGAGAAAACAAGAAGCAAGAGAGAAAAGACCAAGATAAGTGGGATTAGGATGAGGTCACGCAAACTAAAGTAGTACAACACTGTCACTCCAGCAGCCTACCACAAGACTGTGGGGGATCCTATGAGAGGTATGCAGTTTGCAGTGGGTTCGAGCAAAGGCAATTAGGCAGACATATAATGGCATATAAACAATGGTTATGCGGCGCTAAACCTCCTGTAGTGCTTTAATCTGAATATTGCAAAAAACTATTAATTTACTCTTAATATGCCGTAAACCTTATATTTGTGAACAAAGATGACCCTTTAGACTGGGTAAAATAAATAAAATAACGGGGTGAAAATTATGTGAGTGAATCACAGTGAATAACACAATCATCAAATAACAGCAAAGTTCATAAATGTAAAAAATTGGGTCATACACTCAAAAATTAATACTAGTGATGCGATACCAATCTGGATAGTTAAACTTCCAGATGTAGCAAATGTAAAATATTTGTGACCCTTATTGTCAAACAGTCTTTCTTGTAGTGAAAATAAGAAAATGATTTCCATTCAAAAAAAGTCCTCTACATCATTGGGTGAAGTGCTGGTGATTATAACCGATCCTTCTAGTGTCACACACGTGGCCCCCCAGGGTAGTGCACACTCACCGCAAATCAATCCTAGTTTCACTTTGTGGGCAACCTAAGGCAGGTATTGAGACACCTCCTCCTTAATAATCCTCCGGATGTTCTCGGAACGTTGTTTTCCCATACATTAAAAGAGGCAAGAGGGACTCCTCATGGTGAAATAAGTATAGACATGTATTTAAAACACGCATGTAAAAACTTACATTTAAAATGTAAAGCGGCCGGTAACTCGTGAGCCTCCGTGCTCACTTCCACAATCCTTTGTGACACTGTGAGGTAGAATAGGCATATTATGGAAGGAGCTGTAGCTTAATAATAGGACAAAGAGACACTAGGGAGCTTTCCCCTAGGACAACTTGTGGATTCAATCTTGTATTTGAAAATAAGATATATTGTCCATTTGGATACCTTTAAAAGCCTGTTCTCCTCTCCTACACCTAATATAATTCTCCAAACTCCAAACGTATCTTTTAACTTCCATAAAATACTCATCACTATCATAGTCTTGTCCACCAAAAAATAATCAGAACTCATATTAAACATACATTTTTTAGATCCAGACATTTACGGGGTCTCAATGCTTCTGTATGCAATGCAGGCAGATCTTGGCTGGTCTGAGGGTCCAGCAGGGTGGTGTACATAGCTTTCTTAACACATCACACCACTTTACGTGTGAGTAATAATTATTTCCAGAAAAAGTAGAGAATCTAGCCAATCTGTTAGTAATTTTTGGGTATAGGACTAACATTGAACTACTCAATGTAGGGTCTGATATGTGTAAAATGTAATTGTCTGGAATTGTTTTGAAAGAAAAATAAAACGTATTATCAAAAGCCCACAATTTTATAATGTAGTCCAGAATGACCCAAGTGACTCTGTCATGAGAGAAGTATGGGTTCTCTGAATTAGATCTATATTGGTTTTAGAGACCCTTTAGAATCAAATTATGGCAGTTGCAATTTTTTATGCCACATGTTATTAGTGCAACTGTTTATCAAATCCAAATTTTCAGTTAAAATAGGTTTACTTTTAGTGCACATAACCAAATACCAACTTTTTGGTTAAAAAAAAGATGAGCAAATAGATGCCGGACATGTCAAGCTATACAATTGCTTGCACCTGTGAAATAATGAAAAACTATGATACACATAATTATTGCTCTTACTCTGGCATGCGTGGAGATACCCAACATGTATAGTATAACGCTATTGCCATTTTCATACGGAGGCATACCCAACACATGTTTGCATTAGCATGTGCATGTATGGGCAGGGGGGCAACTTTAAATAAATGTTTTTGGTGTTTTTAAATTTATTATATTTAACTTTTTTCTTTTACTTAACTTTATTGCTATCACATTGAGGGCTGACCGTGGTATATGATAGCAGATTGGAGTTGACAGTTTCTCTTTAGGAGACATTAGGGGTCCAACAGACTGAAAACAGAAAGTGACAAGATCATCATCGCTTCCGGGTTCTTTCCATGGACAAACATCCGTTCACTGATATCATTCTTCTCTAGCAGCCCACACCAGCAATGCTGGTCCAGGGCCTGCAGGAGGGGCAATGATGCCCAGGATATATCACAGGGGAAAAGCACCCTTGATAGCCTGTGAAAATGATCACTTCCAGTGTAAGACCCCTTGACTGCTATAGCCTGTGCCATATGGCAATAGCAGTGAAAGGGTAAAGTCTTATAAGAGGATAAACTTTTTTACCTCCACTTATTCATAAATATCTATATTTTTAGCTAAGTAGGCATGGAGTTTGAATGTTCTCCCTGTGCTTTCCTGGGCTTCCTCTGGGTACTCCTGTTTCCTCCCTCAATCCAAGGACACGCTGGCAGGTTAATTGGCTCATTACTACATTGACTCTAGTATGTGTGTGCATGGATGTATGCATGCGAGATATGGACCTTAAATTCTAAGCTCCTTGAATCCCTCAAATTATGTCCCCCTGAATGGCAAGTGCTTTTTGCCACTTTTGAGTAATATCTGACTGCGAACCACACTTCAATAATATATTAAATAAATGCATTGATCTTCCATATTTTTTCCCTGCCCATATCCTAAGGAAGCTTTTAATAAATTGGTGAAATGAAGCCCAAATCTTGCTCCTATAGCTGTGACCACATGCTGAAGTGCAGTAGTATCCACTAAAAACCGCTGTATTGAAACATTGAAAGTATACAATCTAAAATTAAATTAATCTAGTCCACTGACATTAATCCTTGTTGAGTAAGGAATTGTCTGCTGCTTAACCCTTCTCATTTTCTAATGCTGTATAAAAAAAGATGAAATATCTAAGATGTATGGGGCTAATCCTTTCTACCAGGCTACATCTTTCAGTATGTTCAATATATGAGTAGGTTCTTTCTTTTTTTTTTTTGATCAGATAATTTTTGTTTACATGTTTTCTTATTTACCATATAGTGTATCCACATACCATAAGAATACAATACAAACTAAAAAAAAAGGGGGAAAAAAACAGACTTATACATAACCCCAGTCTTGCAGTCAGTCGATACATTTCTAAACAGTATACAACTCATATTTCTATACCCTCATCTATGCATATCCAATTCACTGGTCCTTCCCACTCTATATACCTACTATTACATTTCTTCACTATATAATCTTTAATTTTCCCAGGGGGTCTCAAGTCTGCTTAGAATTTAGAGTTCTTACCCAGCTAGACCCCCTGGTATTTGCAAACCTGGTTCCTTAGCCTATAAGTATATTGCTCAAACTGAATAAACTTACTAATTTCAGCTTTCCATTCTTCCACTGTAGGAGGGTATTCTGAAATCCACTTGACCGCTATTAACCTTTTAGCTAAGAACAATAACCTAGTGATCACAAGAAATGTATTATTATCTAAATTGTCAGAATTGAAACCTCCCAGAATACATGTAAGTGGATAAGTGGATCAACATTCAATATATTACCATCAACTTTATTCAGGCTTTCATTCACTCCTTCCCAATATCTTTTACGTTTTGGGCACCTCTATAGCAAATTAATAAGGGTACCCTCCTGATTTTCTCTTCACAGCCTCCTCGTATAAACCCTTCCACTACTGTTGTATGTCTACTGAAGGCAGCCAGTGGCTCAATTGCAAGAGCAAACAAGAGTGCAGACAGGGGACATCCCTGTCTAGTCCCTCTATTCAGAATAAATACTGAAAATTGCGCCCATTAACTCTAACAAATGCCTTAGAGTTGGCGCACAATAAACAAACCAATTTAATAAATAAGGCCCCAAAACCAAACTTTCTAATATTGCCATGAGATAACCCCATTCAACACTATCAAAGGCTTTCATAGTATCAAGAGATACTAGGGCCTGTTTACCCATAACATCTGTAGGAACTTGGATATTGAAAAAAAAAGCCCTCCCAATGTTAATTGCTGTGGATAAGTTGGCCATAAATCCTGACTGATCCGGTTGTATTATTTTTGTTACAACATTTTGTTGTTGGCTAATATCTTTGCATCTACTGATTGGAGTGCAATTGGCCTATATGATTCCATTTGCAAAAGATCACTATCCCTCTTTGGTACCAATTTTATTGACGCCTCATACAATGATGGTGGGAGCTGTCCAGTTCTAAATGCACTGTTAAATGTGTCTAAAAGGTCTGGCAGTAACACTTCCCAAAATTGTTTACAGAACTCCCCTGGGAGACCATCTGATTGCGGTGCTTTACCCTTTGTAAGTGCAGCCAGTGCCTCTTCTAGCACCTCTAATTTCAACGGCGCATCTAAAAATAGCCTGTCCTCCCCTGTAATTGTGGGCACCTCCACTTCTTCCAAATACCTCTGCAGTTCCGCTAGAGAATATCAAGCTCTTGTTGAGTACAAATCCTGAAAAAAACTCTCTCTAAATACATTTAAAATGTCTTCCATTCCAGTACATTTTTGACCCACACTGTTGTAAATATCCCCTATATACAGACTGGCCGACTGAGAATTGGCAATATGAGCCAACAAGCGGCCTTGTCCTTTCCCTTCTGCCAAGCCTTCCTCTTCTGAAAAAACATTTTATACTGGGCCTTCTTTTTCTGTGACTGTAACTGTATTTGTCTTTGTAAGCATACTGCTTTATTCCCTGTCCTGTGAGCTGCTATATACATAGCCTCTGCATTTAATACCTGACCCTTGGCCTGCTCCATCTCCCTTCTAGTATATGTCTTAATCTTGTGAATTTCATTAATTAAGAACCTCCTCACATATGCTTTCAAAGTTTCCAAACACCTTAGGGTGTTAGAGCTGTGCAGCCGCACAGGGCGCCATGGCAACAGGGGTGCCAGGTGACTGACACAGCTCAACCTCAGGGCGGAACAGCCTGCAGCTTCTGCTCTCTTCACCGCTCGGCAATCTGACATGACAGCGCTCCCTCCTCCGTCCCCGCTCGCTTCAGCGCTGTCTTTCTCCTCAGATGCCTGCTGCCTTTGCCCATACAGGCAGCGGGGATCAGAGAAGAAAATGTTTGCTGAAGCCTGGGGGAGGGGGCAGAGGAGGGAGCACTGCCTGCTGTAAGGATGGCTGAGTGGTGAGGAGAGAAGCCACAGCTGTCAGGATGGCCGAGCGGGGAGGAAAGTGGAGCCACTGTCATCCTGTCAGTTTCAGGATGACAGTGGATCTGTGCTTGGCCGAGCAGGGGATCGGTAAATATCTGTGATATTTACAGATCTTCTGTGTGCAGAACAAACAGTGGAGTGATCAGTAGGCATGCCTCGATGTTCGAGTCGAACATCGGCAGTTCGTGTGTTCGGCGAACACACGAACTGTCAGGGCGTTCAGCGGGCTGTTTGCCTGCCGAGCTCCACGCAATGCACTGTGTGCATTGGAGAGCCCTGATTGGGTAAAGCATTGCACCTGACCACAGGTCAGGTGCAAGACTTTTCCCAATCAGAGCACAGGGCTCTGTATGAGCCATGATTGGGCTAAGTAATGATGACTTTACCCAATCACGGAACACAGCTAAGTCCCAGCCCCACACTATATAAGGCTGCTTACATGGCATCCTTATGTAGTGTGTTCCTGGAGTTAAATAAAGAGGGGGGAATTTATGTGCGAGTGTTTCCTGTCTTATCCAGTTGCATTGTAAATATTTAGCGCTATTTGCCCAAGATTTATTGTTCCATGTAATGCTCACTTAATAAATGACATTTTACTTTTCAGACAAAACTCTTGAAACCATTGCGAATCAATTGTAAATTCAGTTTCCAGGCATCCCAAACTGAAAACTGTCATTTCAGGGAGGTGCCCTCTGTCACCCCTCCCCCCCCCCCCCCCCCCCCCGGGGGGGGGGGGGGGGGGGGG